>NC_059170.1:83051348-83241430 GCF_019923935.1 Bubalus bubalis | reverse complement strand
TCATGCTTATTATTTTTAACATCACTGTGATATTTTATAACAGGGGTCCCCAACCTCTGGGCCACAGACCCATTGGTACCTCACATCAGATCAGCAGTGGCATCACATTAGAAATAAAGTGCACAATAAATGTAATGCTGTAGTTTTTCCCATAGTCATGTATGGATGCAAGAGTTGAACCATAAAGAAGGCTGAGTGATGAAGAATTGATGCTTTTGAACTGTGGTGTTGGAGAGTCCCTTGAACTGCAAGGAGATCAAACCAGTCAATCCTAAAGGAAGTCAGTCCAGAATATTCATTGGAAGGACTGATACTGAAGCTGAAACTCCATACTTTGGCCACCGGATGCAAAGAGCCTACTCATTAGAAAAGACTGATGCTGGGAAAGATTAAAGGCAGGAGGAGAAGGAGATCACAGAGGACCAGATGGTAGGAAAACATCACTGACTCAATGGAGATGAGTTTGAGCAAGCTCCAGGAGATGGCAAAGGACAGGGAAGTCTGGCAGGCTGCAGCCCATGGAGTTGCAAAGAGTCGGACATGACTGAGCGACTGAACTACAACAAAATGTAATGCGCTTGAATCATCCTAAAGCCTGCCCTCCCTGCCTGTTCCTTCAGTCCGTGGAAAAATTCTCTTCTATGAAACTGGTCCCTGGTGCCAAAAAGTTTGGGGACCACTGTTTATAATATTAGCTACCATGAGTACAATGAGTCATACACTCTTTTAGAAATTTTATACATATTTTCATTTATTTAATCTTCCCAATAACTCTAAATTTAGATATAATTATTCAATCAATGTATAAAGGAAGAAATTAAGAAATTCTTAGTGAGACTCTGAATGGCCTCACTCCCAAAGCCCCCATGCATCCTTAATGCCATATTTTCTCTTATCATGTTGCTGAGCTGATTCACTATTGTGAGGCATTGGGGTTTTTTCTGATTTACTGTAGTGATAATTATACCCCATAAAAATTTCTTCCCTAATCATCCTGGGTCCCCACGTAGCTCAGTTTCTACTGAGTAGCAGGTAGCACTGCCCAAAGTAATTTTAAAGATGAATACCAATTTTCATGTTGTCTCTCAAAGAAAAATCACAGGGGATCCAATTCAGAACTCCTAACACTACTTACCAAATCCCCTTTCTTCATTCCCCAGTTCTCTCACACTGTATAACTGCTGGAAAAGCAGTTACAGTCTGAACCACCACAAACTGCCTACAAGCCAAAACCCTGCAGCTCTCCTGTCTCCATATGCCCCTCACTGGCTCCTTGTTTTATAGATCGCCACAGCATCGTGGGCTGGTCCTTCCCCTGGCCCTCACCACTGTGGTCTGGCTTCTCTATCATTCTAATAACCCATCCCCAAAGGAAAGAAGTCTCATTTTATGTTAGTTGGAAATATGGACTGTGCAGAAACAGGCTGAGAGGAAATCTGGGAACATTCATACATGAATACATTTTATTCACTTATTTGTAAGTTAAGGTTTCTGATGGTTTTTTGTTGTTGTTGTTTTCATTTGAGAGTCCCCCCTCTCCCATGAATGATAGTGTCCAAAGTGAGATTGATGAGCACTGAAAAGATCTGGTAACAGTGAATAGTTTTTATTTAAAATTCTTTGGTTTGGCTGCATTGGGTCTTTGTTGCAGCACACACGCTTTCTCTATTTGTGGCATGTAGGATCTTAGTTCCCCAAGCAGGTATCAACCCTAGTCCCTTGCATTGGAAGGCAGATTCTTTTTATTTATTTGTTTATGGCTGAGGTGGGTCTTTGTTGCTGTGTGCAGGCTTTCTCTAGTTGTTGTGAGCATGGGACCACTCCTCCCTACTTGCAGTACGCAGTCTTCCTACTGCAGTGGCTTCTCTTGTTGCAGAGCTCTAGGGTGCTTGGGCTTCAGTTGCTGTGGTGTGTGGGCTCAGTAGTTGTGGCTTTCAGGCTTACTTGCCTTGCAGCATGTGGAATCATCCCAGACCAGGGACGGAACCCATGTCCCCTGCACTGGCAGATTCTTAACCACTGGGCTTCCAAGGAAGTCCCACAGTGAATGGTTTTAATCAAGAAGTACTCCAACTAATTAAAAAAAATATATCCTATGATTACAAAGAAATTGACTTGTCATAAGGCTTGTCAAAAATACTTTTTTACTTTATATGCCTTTTTAGGTGGTCAATGTACTTTATGATTAAAACTAAAGTATTATAAAATTCTGATTACTTTATAATAACTAGCAAATATCTATTGGTGAAATGCAATAGCGTATAAAATAAAGTAGCCCCAAACTTTCCTGTTTTCTCTTCTCTAATGGACTAAAGAAGAAAAACAGATTTAGACCCTGATAACAGCTCCTTCAGCTGCTAGCTGTTCCCATAAGAGCTTTTCTTTTGATTTTGGCCAGCTCTCACACTCTTATCTTTGATCAGTCACTAATCTTGGGACTGGTTTGGGGTCATCACTGGGGAAAATTGTGAAGTAGCCCAAGTGTTTATTTGGTATGCCCCAGATTGCTTTGGCATGTACTTCCTGTCTCTGGCACTCTTTTTTTTTTTTTTTTTTTTTCTCCAGGTCCCCCTATCAACTTTTCCTTTCCAATCATATCAATCATTTACAGGACTTTAATTCAGAGAAGGCAATGGCACCCCACTCCGGTATTCTTTCCTGGAGAATCCCAGGGACAGAGGAGCCTGTTGGTCTGCCGTCTATGGGGTTGCACAGAGTCAGACACAATTGACGCGACTTAGCAGCAGCAGCAGCAGTAGGACTTTAACTCGGAGAAGGCAGTGGCACCCCACTCCAGTACTCTTGCCTGAAAAATCCCATGGGCAGAGGAGCCTGGTAGGCTGAAGTCCATGGGGTCGCTAAGAGTCAGACATGACTGAGTGACTTCACTTTCCCTTTTCACCTTCATGCATTGGAGAAGGAAATGGCAACCCACTCCAGTGTTCTTGCCTGGAGAATCCTAGGGATGGGGGAGCTTGGTGTGCTGCCTCCTATGTGGTCACACAGAGTCAGACATGACTGAAATGACTTAGCAGCAGCAGCAGCAGGACTTTAACTGGGGCTTTCCAGGTGGTGCTAGTGGTAAAGAATCCACCTGCCAATGCAGGAGACCCAAAAGACACAAGTTCGATCCCTGGTTGGGAAGATCCCTTGGAATAGGAAATGGCACCTCATCCCAGTATTCTTGCCTGGAAAATTCCATGGACAGAGGAGCCTAGCGGGCTCAGCAAAGAGTCAGACAAATGAGTGACTGAGAACACACACGCACAGGACTTTAACTCTATATACTCCCCCTTCTCAGAGATGTTTACTTGTATCGCCTTATCTCTAATTGTGAACGCAAAGGTTTGTTTCTGGTCCTGGAGTTTTAAACACTAATGAGCTGATATAGAAACTGTGGCGGGAGACTGACTGCCCAGGTGTCTTCTCTTAAGGTTGTACAGACAGTCCGTGGCTTAACATGCTTTGGCTTAGCAACTTTTTGGCTTTACAGTGATGCAAAAGTGATAGATGTTCAGTGGACATTGAAAATTTTGTATTTGGGTTTTTGGGGGAGGGGTGGCTAGCCATGTGCAGTAGGATACTCATTTATGGTGCTGGGCAGGCAGTGAGCCACAGCTCCCAGTCAGCCACTCGGTCACAAGAGTACAGGCCAAATACACTTAAAACCATCAGTACCCAGACAGCCATTCTGGTTTCACATTCAGAGTGCTTGTGTACATGCTAAGTTGCATCAGTCGTGCCCAACTCTGTGCAACCTCATGGACTGTAGCCCACCAGGCTCCTCTGTTCATGGAACTCTCCAGGCAAGAATACTGGAGTGGATTGTCATTCCCTTCTCCAAGTATAGTAGTCAATAAATTACATGAACTAGCCAACACTTTATTATAAAATAGGCTTTGTGGTAGATGATTTTGCCCAACTGTAGGTTCATGTGAGGGCTTCCCTGGTGGCTCAGTGATAAAGAATAAATACCCCTGTCAATGCAGGAGACTCAGGTTTGATTCCTGGGTCAGGAAGATCCCATGGAGGAGGGCACGTCAACCCACTCCAGTATTCTTGCCTGGAGAATCCCATGGACACAGGAGCCTGGTGAGCAACAGTCTATGGGGTCGCAAAACAGCTGGACATGACTGAGCGACTAAACAACAGCAATAGGCATCGAGGTTCATGTAAGCGTTCTGAACATGTTAAGGTAGACTGGGCTAAGCTAGGATGTTTGGGAGGTTAAGTGGTATTATGTGCATTTTTAATTTATGATATTTTCAACTTATGATGGATTAATTGGGATATAGCCCCATCAGAAGTTAAAGATCTATATTTACAAGTCTGTATATATTCTCAGTTTATGACTATGACCAGCTCCCAAATTTTTCTGTAACTCCAAGTTTTGAGGTCAAGTGCACATCTATGTCCACACCAGCCTTGCTTGGGCTCACACACACACATGTGAGAAAGAACAGGTAGGTGACAAAACATGGGGTGTACTTGTTAGGGAAAGAAATGCATGCAACTCGTTAAGAATAAGTTACTAAATCCACTTTCTATGCAGTTCTTTGTCTCTTTCATAATGAGTCTCTGGTGTCAGACTAAAACCTGGAGCTTTTTTTTTTTTTTGCTTTGCTTTTATTTTCCAGTTTGACAAATGAACGGACACTCAGAGGAGAAGAATCCTGACAGTCCTGTTAGAACACTGCTCCCTGTCACAGCAAAAGTTCTGCTGTCGAAAGCTTCAGGAGAAAATTCCAGCAGAAGCTCTAGATTTTACTACCAAGCTCCCAAAGGTGTTATCTTTATGTATCTTTTATTTCCTGGACTCCCGAAGCCTTTGTCATTGTGCACAGGTACAGATAAAGAAGCAGTGTTTGGTGTTTTGTAAAGACAGCCTAGAAAACATTGAAACTTGAGGAAAAACAAGAAAGCATGTATACAAAACCAAGCACTGCCAAGACGCTCACTACGTTTCGTTTGTACAGTGTGGATTGGCCCCCATCTCTTTGTATCTGGCTGTGCACTTAGTGCTCAAAGGGGAGAAAAAGTAAGCCATCGCTAAGTGTCTGTAAAATAGTATTAGCCAGTTGGGGAAATATATACACATGTATATAATGGTTCATCAGCAGAATAGTCTTATATTGTACAGCTGCTGCTGCTAAGTCACTTCAGTCGTGTCCAACTCTGTGCGACC
Organism: Bubalus bubalis; assembly: GCF_019923935.1. NCBI lineage: Eukaryota > Metazoa > Chordata > Mammalia > Artiodactyla > Bovidae > Bubalus > Bubalus bubalis. Next base: position 83,236,245 of record NC_059170.1, on the reverse strand, counting down.
CCATAGACGGCAGCCCACCAGGCTCCCCCATCCCTGGGATTCTCTAGGCAAGAACACTGGAGTGGGTTGCCATTTCCTTCTCCAGTGCATGAAAGTGAAAAGTGAAACTGAAGTCGCTCAGTAGTGTCCGACTCTTAGCGACCCCATAGACTGCAGCCCACCAGGCTCCTCCATCCATGGGATTTTCCAGGCAAGAGTATTGGAGTGGGGTGCCATTGCCTTCTCCATTATTGCACAGCAGAGGACCATAATAAAACTTAAATTGTAGAGTGCAGGCCATTCATAAATAGAAAAGCATGAAATAAGGTGCTAATGTGATAAATACAGAAGCATGTGAGACTAAAGGAGTTCAGAGTGGGCAAATGTGCTCACAGGTTGGAAAAGCATCTGACCATTATTTTCTTACAAGTAATTCCATTGTGTATTCAAGTATATTTTTTAAGATATAAAATTGATAGTCATTTTTTTTATTTCTTTTCATAGTCTATAAAGACCAGAAATTACCTGTTACTGTGCATTCACATGGTAACTTTAGTGCTTAAAATTAAGAAAATGAATGCAGTAAGATAGATGACGTATTTAATAATTGGTGTTGGGACAATCGGGCAGTATCTGGAAAAAAATTCTAGAAGGATAAAAGATTGATATGAAATTATGGGAAACCATTCCCTACTCAAAGAAGGGAATTCCCTGGTCCAGTGGTTAAGTCTCTGCTCTTTCAGTGCTGAGGGCAGAAGTTCATTCCCTGTTTGGGGAACTAAGATCCTGTAAGCCACCAGGCATGACTAAAGGGGAAAAAAATGTAATTAAAGGAAATCTAGGGAAGGAAGACTTTGTGAGAAATCTATAATATTCAGAGCCTCGAAAGAAAATGTATAACTTAAAATCTTGCTTTATTTATTTTATATAATTTGTATATATATTATATGTGCTTTATAAATAAAGAAAGCAAGATTTTAAGTTGTCATTATAAACATTAAAATTTTCTCCATAGAGAAGAAAACTGTAAATAAATACAGACAGTAAACAGGAGGGAACTCCCTGGTAGTGGTTAGGACTCAGTGCTTTCACTGATGAGGGCTCAGATTCAACCCCTGGCCAGGAAACTAAGAACCCACAAGCTGCTGCAGTGTGGCCAAAAAAATTAAAATAAATGGGGGAAAAAACATATTGCTAGCAAAGGGGTAATTTTCTTATTTTTTAAAGAACGACTATAAATCTACACTAAAAAGAAAAAAAAGCAAAGCCTAGCGGAAAAATGAGCAAAGGCAGTGAACAAATAGTTCACAGAAAGAAAAGCAGATGTTTCTAAAATAGATAAAATGCTTAGCCTCATTTTCATGCCATCCTTTGTGACTCAGATGGATTGAGTTTCTTTTTTTCTTTTTTTAGTTTCTTTTTTAATGATAACACTTTATATTGTTGCCGGTGTGGTGAAACAAGCACCTTCATATGTTGCACCTTCATAGATAAATTGATGCAAACACCAAGGAGAGCAATTTGGTAGTACTCAATTTTTAAATAAAGATTCCTGGACATTTGCTGGCGATCCAGTGGCTTTCACTACTAAGGGTGGGAGTTTGATCTCTGGTCGGGGAACTGAGATCCTGCATGCCATGAGACATGGCTAAAAACTTAAAAAATTTTTTTAATTAAAAAAAAATAAGATTACCTTTGGCCAGTAGTTCCACTTCTTGGAATTTGTCTGATTGGTATACTTCAACACATGCAAAATTTATGTCTATATAAGAACATTGCATCATTGTTTGTAGTAGCAAAATGTTGGAAACAATGGAAATGTCTGTTAATAGCAGACTGGTTGAAACTATCTCCTCAATATATCATCAATAATACAACAAAGGTGCAGAATTATCCTACCACTTTGGAAAGAATAAAAGAATGTATCCATACTTGTTGCTCTTCTGGAATGTCACACAAGAAGCCAGTAACAATGGTTATATTCAGGGAGAGAAATGAGTGGCTAGATGACAAGGATGAGAGAGGCTTTTTTTTTTTTTACTTTTTTTACAGTGTGCCCTTTGGTATCTTTGAATTTAGTATTGATGTACACATATTATTCTAAAATTGAAACAATTTGTTTTTTTAAAAAAACACAGTGTTTTAAATGCTGATGCTAAAGCTGAAACTCCAGTACTTTGGCCACCTCATGTGAAGAGTTGACTCATTGGAAAAGACTCTGATGCTGGGAGGGATTGGGGCCAGGAGGAGAAGGGGACGACAGAGGATGAGATGGCTGGATGGCATCACTGACTCGATGGACGTGAGTTTGAGTGAACTCCGGGAGTTGGTGATGGACAGGGAGGCCTGGCGTGCTGCGATTCATGGGGTCGCAAAGAGTCGGACATGACTGAGCGACTGAACTGAACTGAACTGAATAGAGTTATCATTCCACCATATAATGAATTATTAGGCAGTCATTAGAAAACATGTTTTGGAAGAACAGAGATGTTTATTATGTGTAAAATGAAGAAAGCATGATTTTAAATTGCATGCAGTTTCCCAATTTTGCTTTCATATATACCTGAAAAACAGAAAGGAAAATAACTCTACCAGCTTGTTGATAATGTTTGGTCATCTCTGATTGACAGGGTTCTGGGTATTGTTTTTTGGTTTCTCAGAATTTTCTGTTTTTCACAGTGAGAATGTTATCAATCCAGGGAGATGTGATATGAAATAGATAATCTTATCATCTATGTGTACCATATGTCAATCTTGGTAGATTTCAGCATCATATTTTATTCCCAGAACTGTGAGGCAATTGTTCTTTAGCTAGATTTAAAGTAAACAATAAAATCATTTCACCAAGATGAGCTTTGAGCTGTTTAAAAATGTGGTGGGGGTTGTCTTACAGTTATGAAAGAGCTTGCCTACCCTCAACTTTCCTCATTCCTGTTTAGTTTTAAACAAACAAAAAGCAGCAAAAATCAAAAATAAAGCAAAATTTTATCTATCCCCAGTGCAGGGGGGGAACGCCAACTTAACTACCCAGGTCTAAACCCGATCTAAGTCAAAAGAGGAAAAGGGTGAGAATTGAGAAAAACTTTCTCCCCATCCCCTCCCTCCCAAACTCCACATCTTGATTGAATTAACTAACCATATGAGGATTAAGGGCAGTGTAATTTCATTCTGGGTTGCACAAAGTGGTTATGATCTCTGTTTCTGCCTGCAGTGTTGTATCAGATCCTCTAAGCCTTTTCCTCCATCTAGATCCTGAACCTACAGTTTCTCCTACTTGTGCCCCCTTCTGCTTCCCTCTCCCCTACATGTCTTATCTTCAGCCCATAAAATAATCCTGGACCTAATAGAAACTCCATACACAATGGATGGAAGGAGGGACGAAGAGAGACAGATAGATAAACAGATGGATGGGTAGCGAGTTCCACTACAGAGTGTTCTGTTCCTTTTGGGGACACTCAAACATTATTTTGGAGAAGGCAATGGCACCCCACTCCAGTACTCTTGCCTGGAAAATCCCATTGATGGAGGAGCCTGGTAGGCTGCAGTCCATGAGGTCGCTAAGAGTCGGACACGACTGAGCGACTTCCCTTTGACTTTTCACTTTATGCATTGGAGAAGGAAATGGCAACCCACTCCAGAATTCTTGCCTGGAGAATCCCAGAGACGGGGGCGCCTGGTGGGCTGCCGTCTATGGGGTCACACAGAGTCTGACACGACTGAAGCAACTTAGCAACAGATTTAGCAGCAAACATTATTTATTATTGAGTTAACCTTGAAAAAGAGGCCAGTTTTCCAAAGATGAAATGAATGTGAGGCTGCTTGGGGCTGGTGCACTGGGACGACCCAGAGGGAGGGAATGGGGAGGGAGGAGGGAGAAGGGTTCAGGATCGGGAACACATGTATACCTGTGGCGGATTCATTTTGATATTTGGCAAAACTAATACAATTATGTAAAGTTTAAAAATAAAATAAAATTAAAAAAAAAAAGATTAGCTTCATCTCTGCAATTCTGGATAAGAGACATGGAATGCCTAGTCTCAACTTTATATATGGACTTGACTCTAGTTTCTACTAAGACTTATTTAAAACCTGGAATAAATTATTTTAAAAACTACTACACATAATAGGCCACCTCCACCATTTTCTGGATGTGTAGGATTGACCATAATGCTATGAAAATGGAATGTACAGAATACTTTTTAAAAAATGTATTAATTTGGCTTCACCAGGTGTCAGTTGCAGCACGTGGAATCCAGTTCCCTAACCGGGGATCAAACCCTGGCCCCCTGCACTGAAAGCATCGAATCTTAGCCACTAGACCACCAGGGAAGTCCCCAGGACAAATACTTAATGCTCTATTGAATTTTAAAGGCTATTTAAAACACACCAAACTCATGCGAAGAGTTGACTCATTGGAAAAGATTCTGATGCTGGGAGGGATTGGGGGCAGAAGGAGAAGAGGACGATAGAGGATGAGATCTCTGGATGGCATCACTGATTAGATGGACGTGAGTCTAAGTGAACTCTGGGAGTTGGTGATGGACAGGGAGGCCTGGCGTGCTGCAATTCATGGAGTCGGACTTGACTGAGCGACTGAACTGAACTGAACTGAACTGAATATAGTATTAGTCATTGTGTTCCCTTTATATATTTAGTTAAATTATAAGAATGGAGGGAAAAGAGAAGCATATCATGAAAAAAATAAGCAATGTGCCAACTGGAGTTTCTGTAGCCTTCATATAACTTTCATACACAGACTCCCAGAGATCCTTCAGTTCAGTTCAGTCACTCAACCGTGTCCAACTCTTTGTGACCCCACGAATCACAGCACGCCAGGCTTCCCTGTCCATCACCAACTCCCGGAGTTTACCAAACTCAGGTCCATTGAGTCAGTGATGCCATCCAACCATCTCATCCTCTGTCGTCCCCTTCTCCTCCTGCCTTCAATCTTTCCCAACATCAGGGTCTTTTCAAATGAGTCAGCTCTTTGCATCAGGTGGCCAAAGTAATGGAGTTTCAGCTTCAACATCAGTCCCTCCAATAAATACCCAGGACTGATCTCCTTTAGGATGGACTGTTTGGATCTCCTTGCTGTCCAAGGGACTTTTAAGAGTCTTCTCCAACACCACAGTTCAAAAGCATCAATCCTTCAGCGCTCAGCTTTCTTTATAGTCCAACTCTCACATCCATACATGACTACTGGAAAAACCATAGCCTTGACTAGACGAAACTATGTTGGCAAAGTAATGTCTCTGCTTTTTAATATGCTCTCTAGGTTGATCATAACTTTCCTTCCAAGGAGTAAGCGTCTTTTAATTTCATGGCTGCAATCATCATCTGCAGTGATTTTGGAGCCCAGAAAAATAAAGTCAGCCACTGTTTCCACTGTTTCTCCATCTATTTTGCCATGAAGTGATGGGACCAGATGACATGATCTTAGTTTTCTGAATGCTGAGTTTTAAGCCAACTTTTTCACTCTCCTCTTTCATCAAGAGGCTCTTTAGTTCTTCTTCACTTTCTGCCATAAGGCTGGTGTCATCTGCATATCTGAGGTTATGGATATTTCTCCCAGCAATCTTGATTCCAGTTTGTGCTTCCTCCAGCCCAGCATTTCTCCTGATGTACTCTGCATAGAAGTTAAATAATCAGGGTGACAATATACAGCCTTGCTGTACTGCTTTTCCTATTTGGGACCAGTCTGTTGTTCCATGTCCAGTTCTAACTGTTGCTTCCTGACCTGCATACAGGTTTCTCAAGAGGCAGGTCAGGTGGTCTGGTATTCCCATCTGTTTCAGAATTTTCCAGAGTTTATTGTGATCCATACAGTGAAAGGCTTTGGCATAGCCAGAAATCTTTAGGAAGTTCCAAAGTCTTATCTGAAGCTTAGTTTCCCCATTTTCAAGTGGAGAATATTAATTATACTACCCTTCACGTTGTGATGAGGATGGTTAATAGGTGCTTGCTTAGTTGACTTGGATTCTGTCTGAATTAACATTAAAAAAAAAAAAAAGAAAAAGAAAAAGGGGTATCCAAAGCCAGTGCTCTTTGAGAACCTGGAGGGTTGGGATGGGGAGGGAGGTGGAAGTGGTGTTCAGGTTGGAGGGGACACATGTATACCTATGGCCAATGTATGGCAAAACCATCATAATGTTGTAAAGTAATTATCCTCCAATTAAAATTTAAAACAAAAATCTTCCTGCCTGGCTGGTTAGGAAGCACTTCAGGTAGGAGGTAACTTGGTTGTGATTTGGAGGAAAAGGACCAAAAAGAAACTAGTTGCGAATTCCAGGCCTGGTTTATCTAGTTAAAATTAGGTTTGCTCTCATTCATTCATGAATGAATCCATGAATCCACTTCCCCAGTGGCTCAGTGGTAAAGAACCCGCCTGAAGTGCAGGAAACACAGAGAAGTGGGTTCGATCCCTGGGTCAGGAAGATCCCCTGGAGGAGGGCATGGCAACCCACTCCAGAAAAAAAATAAAGAAGTTCTCTCAGTACCAGGGTGACAGCTCAAAATCTAGAGAAAGTGGACATGTAAACTGAATAGTTTTTTAAAATTGTTTTTTCCGGTGAGCTGGCATTGGAAGAAGTTAACTGAATTGGATCAGCTCTGGATGCTAAAATGTTTATGGTTTAACTGGTACATCAATGTCTCCCCAACTCCCTATGGGCAGGGTGTATGGAAGAAGCATTATATTCAAATGGTGAAAGAACTCCATGTTACCAAGCCCAAGGTAAATTTGGGAAAAGAAGCAACAGAATTACTAACATCAGCTACTTAGGAATTCTAGAACTATGTTGGAGAAGGCCATTGGTTCAAAAGAAATATACCATGACTTCAAAATTCCCTTGTTCTAAGAACTTAACAGCTCTTTTCAAGATAGCCATGTTAGTTGAAAGTCATCTGACACTCACAAACCACAATTCCACCCAGGTTAGGACTTGGAGATCCTCATTCTCTCCAGATTCCTGGATTTCTGTGTCTCTGACACCTACAGTACACAATTCGGACACGAGGATTCTGTGGGTAATGTGCAGCATTCATTACCTATGGGTCATCAAGTTTTACTTAACTAATTCAAATTTTCTGTGATTCTACCAGGCAAACTGAAGTTTATGTTTTTATCATTTATAAAGAAAAGTTTGCAAAAAATTAGTAATTAGGAAAGGGCACAATGAGCATATTAAAGTTCTTTGTACTTTAGAAACTAGCAATGTAAAGTCCTTACATAGACTCGTAAACAGTAAATAGTATGAGCAGAAATTTTTCTAGTGGTTTTCTATGCATTGTAACCAATGTTTATGTTCATTCTTATAGTCACAGTTAATTAGATAACATGGGAAATTTTTATGAGCTTTTTCTTTATGGCATGATCTATATACATGCAGAGTTGTGCATCATTTTGTATAATAGAAGAGTTCCTGAAAATTATGTGTAAATTAAAATTTTAAAATTATTTTTAAAACCATGGGGATTTTTTTTTAATAGAAAAGCTACAGTGAGTCCTTTTTGAAGAATCCTTTTGAAATATGAATAGTTGGTTTTTAACATGCTCATTTACATTTCATTTTATTGTGTTTACTTGAAGTAGAAACCCTATACATTTAATATAGTAATAAACTGCATAATTAATATTGTTATAATTACAATGATAAAAGCAGTCTTTCTGATTTCAACAATGGCTGTTCTTCATGAGAATTTCTTTTAAAAAGAAAAATGTAAAGTGCAGTGGTGGAAGAGTTATTTTAAAAATTACAATAGCTATAACTACTTTTGTCACAAGGCTTTCCTTAATTCTCATTCAAAGTCACTCATAGGCAGGGAAAGGCTTCAATAGCTGACGCGTGGGCTGTTCTGGGGCAGAGGAGAGAAAAGTGATTAACCAGGTTGTAGAATGAAAAAAGGTTTTGAGTATTGTATGTAATACTGATTTTAATACTTGGTCTTCAACAATAACTTTTTTTCCAGAAACTATTTATGCACTTCCCTGGTGGCTCAGATAGTAAGGAATCCACCTGCAATGCAGGAGATTCAGGTTTGATCCCTGGGTCGGGAGGATCCCCTGGAGAAGAGAATGGCTACCCACTCCAGTATTCTTGCCTGGAGAATCCCCATGGTTGGAGGAGCCTGGTGGGCTACAGTCCATAGGATCATAAAGAGTTGGACATGAATGAGCAACTAACACACACATATTTTAAGATGATGAATAGTTCTGATACAAGAAAATTGCCGCATTGTTGCTTAGTATTTAATTTCTTTAGGGAGTACTTTGTTCTAGTAAATTTCAGTTTTTCAATTAAAGAAAAAATTGGCAAATTAAACCCAGTAAGATATAAAAAAAGAATAATACATGATGAACAAGTGGGATGTATCCAAGGAGAGTAAAGTTGGCATAATATTCAAAAATCAGTCCGTGTAATTCACAGAATAAAAGAGAAAAGATGTCTGGTCATTTCAAAATACACAAACAAAAGCATTTAAAATTTTTTCAACATTTGCGATTTACAAAAGTCTCAAATGGCTTTGGGTAAAGGGAACAAAGTTTTTGTTTACTTAACAGAAAAGTCATCAGTTTTCATTATTATCTATTCTGTTAATAGGTCAAATATTTTGTACTTTTCAGAATTAATGATGTTTATTTATGTATATAGTTACTAGCATTCATGCCTAAATTTTCTCCCCTGAAACTGCTTTTTTATTATCATGTATTCTTTATTATCAGTGGTGTTAAACAAGACCTCTTCCAGCAAAAATAGATTTCATTCAATATAAACTCAGAAAAATGAAATGAATGTCCATCTTATTTTATTTTTTTGGCCACCCCATGTAACTTGGGCTCTTAGTTCCCTGACCAGGGATTGAACTCCTGCTCTAGGCAGTGCAAGTGTAGAGTCCTAACCACTGGACCACCAGGGGATTCCTTGAATGTCCGTTTTAAGTGAGATCCGCACTGTGCTGTGCTTAGTTGCTCAGTCGTGTCCAACTCTTTTCAACCCCATGGCCTGTAGCTCACCAGGCTCCTCTGTACATGGGGATTCTCCAGGCAAGAGTACTGTAATGGGTTGCCAGGATTCATACAAAACACTGAACACTAATCTAGTAATGAGCCATCAATTATATAAAAGTAAAATGTCTTCTTACTCTACTATTTACAATCACTCACTAAATCAGTAAATGTGTATTAAATACTGTTATGTGCTAGCTGCTAAGGGTATAATGGTTTTAACCCCACTTTCTGGGATCCTAGTCTATGGCCCAGGACACAGACAAACAGATAGTTAACACATTGAATACAAAGTACTATCCTGTAAGAGAAATATGTACAAAGAAAGAGCAGTTAAAATAAGGATAAGAAACTAACTGATTCTGCTTGGAGGAACTTGGAGAATTTTTAAATTTTCACAAAAAATTTAAGCAAACCAATTTACTGAGCAAAGCTTCCCTAATCTCTTAAAGAACAGAAACTAAGCCTTTAATGGCTTCTCAACATAGCAGTACCTCTTCCCTTAGGCTGCTGCTACTGCTGCTGCTAAGTCACTTCAGTCGTGTCTGACTCTGTGTGACCCCAGAGATGGCAGCCCACCAGGCTCCCCCGTCCCTGGGATTCTTCAGGCAATAACACTGGAGTGGGTTGCCATTTCCTTCTCCAATGCATGAAAGTGAAAGTGAAAAGTGAAAATGAAGCCACTCAGTCGTGTCCGACTCTTAGCTACCCCATGGACTGCAGCCTACCAGGCTCCTCCATCCATGGGATTTTCCAGGCAAGAGTACTGGTGTGGGGTGCCATCGCCTTCTCTGTCCCTTAGGCTACAACTGCATAAAAACCCTTATGAATTTTATATAAAAAAAACAACAGACTTTCATTTTGGGCAATTAAAAAATAGACTTTCAAAAAAAAAAAAAAAAGACTTTCATTTCCCAATTCTTTGGAAATGGCTGAAGTTTTGATAATTGATAAAATCTATAGTCTACCCCTACATAATGGAAATTGTCTCTGTGTTTTAGATAGGTAGAACAGGGTACTGTTTTTAAGAATGTATATTTTTATTAACAAATTAACTGCAGTTGTGGAATAACTATAATGATATGGTAGGAGAGGTGGCAATACAGGATAGAGAAGTTCATTGTGTGGGCTTGAAGCTGGAGAGTCCTGGATTCAAATTCTGACCCTGTGTCTTACTGCTTATGTCTTAATAGTAGTAGTGGAAAAATTAATCAGTTTATCCTACCTTCAGTTTTCTCTTCTGTAAAATGGAAGTAGTTATGATTACCTTTTAAAATTATTATGAAGGTTAAATAAAGTAATGTAGGAACGGGACTTTCCTGATGGTCCAATGGTTAAGACCCTCTGCTTCCAATGTAAGGGGTGCAGGTTTGACCCCTGTAGGGGGAACGAAGATCTGGCATGCCTCACTGTATAACCCCCCTCAAAAAATAATAATAACACAGGAATACTTCCTGAGAGTGCCTGGCACATACAAGTACCTCTGGGTTGGTGGCTGCTATAATCACTGCCACCATTATCAGTGCCATCATGGTGATGATGATAATGATTTTTTAAAAGGATTTATTTATTTATTCATTTTTAGTTGCAAAGAGTCTTCATTAGTGCCCTTGGGCATTCTCTAGTTGCAGTGAGCAGGGGCTATTCTTTACCTTCCGTGCTCAGGATTCTTATTGCGATGGCTTCTCTTGTTGCAGAGCACAGATTCTTGAGCTGTGGCTCAGTGGTTGTGGCACACAGGCATGTGGAATCTTCCTGGACCAGGGATTGAACCAGTGTCCCCTACATTGTCAGGCAGATTCTTAACCACTAGACCACCAGGGAGGTCCATGTTCTTTGTTTTACTTTTGTTATTATTATAGTGTTTTGAGAACAGAAATAATTTTCTCCTTCTAGACACATCCAAAAAATGGGTTTGTGATCGTGGATGTTCAACCCATTAGAAGCAGCTATCCAGGGGGAAAGCTATCTCCTCATCCGCTTTCCGATCCTCTTCCTCTTTAAGAAAGAAGAACCACCCAGTGGAGAAAGAACTCCCACCCTGGAGGTCTTCTGAGAAGCATCCAACTGATATCATTTACTTCAATTACCTGGACAGTTGTGACCCCATTGAACACAGCTGGCAAGGGTAAAAACTGTGCCCTTCTCCACTTCTTTCCTTTTAGAAACAATTTACTGGCGCTTTGGTCTATGAAAAGATGAAAACAGAAGCTACTGTGAAATACAAATGCTTTTCACTGGTGGTGGTGGTTTAGTCACTGAGTCATGTCAGACTCTGTGCAACCCCATGGACTGTAGCCCACCAGGCTCCTCTGTCCATGGGGACTCTCCAGGCAAGACTACTGGAGTGGGTTGCCATTCTTTTTTCCAGGGGATCTTCCCAACCCAGGGATCAAAACTGCATCTGCTGCATTGCAGGTGGATTCTTTACTGCTGAGCCACCAGGGAAGCCCCAAGAAGCAAAAAGTGATTGAAAATAAATGAAACTTTATTGGTAAATATGACCTTTTCTTTAGGATTTGTTTGCATTTTGTAGCTGCAATGCTTTCCTTACAGCTTCTTTTAATATTTTAATACCTCAGATTCCAATCCAGCACCATAGGGTTCATAACAGTCTTTTCCATATTTGTGCCTCCCTTCTGTGACATTGAGATACATATATATATATATATATATATATATATATATATATATATTTGATTATGTATGTACATACATAATTTTGTATGGACTTCCCTGGTGGCTCAGAACCCACCTGCAATGGGGGAGACCTGGGTTCCATCCCTGGGTTGAGAAGATCCCCTGGAGGAGGGCATGGTAACCCACTCCAGTATTCTTGCCTGGAGAACCCCATGGACAGAGGAGGCTGGCAGGCTACAATCCATGGAGTCGCAAAGAGTTGGACACAACTGAGTAACTAAACACAGTGCAGCATAATTTTGTATAAAAATGTATTATATAAAGTATACACACAGAGTATACATTTACTTAACAAATTCTGGAAGTAATTTCTGAATTGCTAACTCATATCATTGTCAAAACAAATCTGCTAATTAGAATTCAATGTTTGTTTCTGGTTCATTTTGCCTTTAGCCTAAGGGTATATACTCATAATAATAATAATGTGAATCCATACTTTAATGTTAATACAAACAATAAGGTTACTGAAAACAGTTTAGGATGTCTTTGCCTGTGTTTTTGTCCTTAGGATATGTTCTACTAAGGCTGTACAGACAAATGACTGTGTTAAAGTCCCATGAAGTTATTCCTTTGTGTGGGGTAACACCACCAGCTGTTTTTAGATTTGGGGAATTTTTTTCTTTTATTTCATAATTTTGAGATGGTTCCAAAGTCAAATATACAAAACAAAGTGTATCTGGAGAAGTCTCCAATACTGTTCCCTGTTCCTAATTGGATCACAGGGGAATCCTACAGATAGGTAAACTATTTTTTAAAATGTCCTTACATTTAAAAAATCATAAAGGTGGGGAAGTGGGGTGGATGAAAAAAGTAGAAACAAATACAGACACATGCACCCCTTTCTGAAAGAAATGGTGTCACACAATACATACCACTTTATCCCACTTTCTTTCTTCATGTAACAATATATCCAGGAGCTCACTCCACAGGTATATAAAGAAATACTCTGGCCTCCTTTTTACAGCCCACAGTTCTCCATTGTGTTGATGTGTCAGAGTTTATTCAACCCCTTCTCTATTGATAGACACTTGGCTTGTTTCCAGCTGAGTGAAGATAATCTTTGAAACCTCAGGAACAACAAAATCAAATAGACAAACAGCTATGCCAACCACCAAAGCTTTAAAAATGATATTTATAATTTTCCCAATGCTCTCCAATTAACAGAAGAAGGAAAAGACATGAAATGACCCCAGCTTTCAACTGACAGTCACATGATAAGAAAAATAAATCACAGGACAGATCTAAACTAAGAAAAGCACAGTCGCTGGTAAGTATTGCTTACAAAACATCCCCCCCATGATGTTAATGAAAAACGCTGAATCTCTATAATCCTATTCTTGAGATTGATTTTTTTTTTTTTTATGGGAACCATCAAGTAATGGTTTAAATTCTGGTCTCTGACACTGACTGGCTAGCTGTGTGACTTTGAAGATGCCCTTTATTTAATCTCTCTGAGCCTCAGTTTTTTTTAAAAGCTTGGATGGATTGATGTGTGTGAATCTGCTTTGAAAACTATACAATATAAAGGAGGTATTTTATCATTGTTTCTTTCTTCTTCTGTGAGTCCTTTAGGATCACAGAGGGGAGCCTATAGAAACTTCCTGTAGAAATTACTTATCTGTAGAATGCAAGTTCCACTGACCTAAGAAAAAGGTATTGTGCTGTGCTTAGTCGCCCAGTTGTATCCAACTCTCTATGGTCCCATGGACTGTAGCCCACCAGGCTACTCTGTCCACAGAATTTTCCAGGCAAGAATACTGGAATGGATTGCCTTTTTCTATTCCAGGGGATATTCCTGACCCAGAGATCAAGCCCATCTTCTCTTGCATCTCCTGCACTGGCAGGAGAATTCTTTACCACTGGCACCTCCTGGCGAGCCCAAGAAAAAGATATTGAGTTGGCCAAAAACTTGATTCTGGTTTTTCCTTTACATCTTATGGAAAAACCCAAATGTTTTGACCAGCCCAATATGCGTTCCATAGCTATTCTGTCACCAGATGACTTCAGGAAAAAAAAGAATTAAGAACTTTTCTTTCCCTAATTAAAAAATAGCTAATTGACAACCTAATAAAAGTCAGTGGTTGTGACTAGGGAGCATTATTATTTCAGAGCAGAATTTCCCAAATTGTGGTTCTGTACCCCCAGTGGATCCCTTTCAGCACATATGAGAGTCTTTGGAGCCAAGCAGAAGGGAATAAGGGTGGAATAAAAAGCTTCCATTAGTAGTAAAGATTTAGAAAAAGGCTGTAGATACACACTAAAGGAAAATTAATATAAAATAGGTGTCATTTGGGAGAAGGATAAGTGTGCACTCATGAATAAATCACTTTTATAGCTCTCCTTTAAAGCTTAATTACTTTGTTTCAATGCATTTTCAAGTGTTATGTTCCAAAAGAGATAGAGAGAGAGATGAGCTTTTTGAAAAAGGTTAGTCTATGTTCTGAGGAGACAATCTGGTTGGACGGGATTAAACTTATCACAGACATATGTACCCAGGCCCAAGGGAATGAGGAAGCTTAAAATAGAGCAGTAAAATTGTCAGTGAAAACCTTAATTGAGAAAAATAACCATGAGGTTTATCACCCGAGCCACTCAGGCATGCGGCTGCCTAGTTGCCCAGCCCCTCCTCAGCCTACTGTAGAAGAGAAATCTTGGGGAGAACAGGAAATTTGCAGGAAGATAAAAGTTGGTGGTGTATGCTTACAAACTATGAGCTGCTGCTGCTGCTGCTAAGTGGCGTCAGTTGTGTCTGACTCTGTGGGACCCCATAGATGGCAGCCCACCAGGCTCCCCCGTCCCTGGGATTCTCCAGGCAAGAACACTGGAGTGGGTTGCCATTTCCTTCTCCAGTGCATGAAAGTGAAAAGTGAAAGGGAAGTCACTCAGTCGTGTCTGACTCTTAGCGACCCCATGGACTGTAGCCCACCAGGCTCCCCCATCCCTGGGATTCTCCAGGCAAGAACACTGGAGTGGGTTGTCATTGCCTTCTCTGACAAACTATGAGCACAATCGGACATTTCTCTGGCTTAAAAAACAAAACAAAAATCAAAGGCTAAACAGAAACCCTCTCTCTGGGTTTTTGACATTCATCTGTCACCCTCTAGCAGGGCTTGCTTAAGTTAAAACAGTCATAAATTAAAGACTTCAAAAGTTGTGCTCATTCAAGCTGAAAGGGAAACCAGGACAAAGTAAACAAGGATGGAACACCATTAAGCTACAAGTAGGTGAAGTGTGCGATTATATGGATCTACTTGTGTATGTTATTTGCTCAGTCATGTCTGACTCTTTGTGACACTGTGGACTGTAGCCTGACAGGCTTCTCTGTCCATGGAATTCTCCAGGCAAGAATACTGGAGTGGGTTGCCATTTCCTCCTCCAGGGGATCTTCCAACCCAGGGATCGAACCTGGGTCTCCTGCATTGCAGGTGGGTTCTTTACCATCTGAGCCACCAGGGAAGCATACTTGGGTGGTTTCTGTAAATATGCTAATTAGAATCACTATTTCTGCTTAATTATGATAAGGAGCATTAAGGCATAATTAAACCCTCCAAAAATGAGCTGGGATGTTTGACTCCACATTGGTGTCTGTGATGTGCGTGCATGCTCAGTCTTGTCTGACTCTTTGTAATCCCATGGACCATAGCCTGCCAGGCTCCTCCTTTCCTTGGAATTTTCCAGACAAGAATACTGCAGTGGGTTGCCATTTCCTACTCCAGGAGATCTTTCAGACCCAGGGATCGAACCCGAGTCTACTGCATCTCCTGCCTTGGCAGGCAGAGTCTGTACCACTCTGCCACTGGGGGAGCCTTGTGGCTGTTCAGGCCACAGGCTGCAGGTGGCTAAGGTCCCCTCCCTCCACTGTGCCAGTTTCCCCCACCGCCCACCACAACCCTCCCTTGGAGGAAAGGAGCAACCTCCTACATGAGGCAAGGTGATTGTGAAAATGAAATACTAGCTATGGGGCCTGAGACGAGAGGAACTGGGTTTTGAGGAAATTCATTTAGGGGACATAAAGAAAGTAAGGAGTAAATAAAATCTGACAATAAAATGGATAATGAAGGACCTACTGTACAGCACAGGGAACTCTGCTTAATGTTATGTGGCAGCCTGGATGGGAGAGGGGTTTGGGGGAGAATGGATACATGAATACGTATGTCTGAGGCCCTTTGCTGTCCACCTGAAGCCATCACAACATTGTGAATCAGCTGTATTCCAGTGTAAAATAGAAAGCTGAAAACGAAACAGAAACAACAAGTGCAGCTGTGGAGAGAGTGTGGTAGACAGCCCGGGTGTGATTAAAGTGGAGAAAATCACAGATTCATTAGATAGAAAGTTCTTGCATCATTTAGACAGGTTTATCTAGGAAGATTCAGGAGAAACTAGAGAAACATAGGAGCAGGAAAAACTTAGGGGAAAGCCTTACAAAGCCAGCATGAGAAGGACAGATCACCAGCGCCCAGGGAGGACCTGAGGCCTGAGCACTGGTGTGCACCCTGCCCCTCAAAGTGGGAAGAGGCATGTGATGCTAGGAGAGGTTAAAGCTTTGTGAGATGGGGCGGTTAGAAGACAAACAGTGTGGGTGTGAAGGACAAAGAACATTCCTTTGAGTATCCCCAAACTTTTTGGCACCAGGGACCAGTTTTATGAAAGAGAATTTTTTCATGAATTGGAGAAGGGGGGATGGTTTCAGGATGATTCAAGTGCATTACATTTATTGTATACTTTATTTCTATTATTATTACATCAGCTCCACCTCAGATCATCAGGTATTAGATCCCGGAGGTTGGGGACCCCTCTCTCGGCTATCTCTCCAGGGCATGGCTATCAGGTCACTGAGGCATCTTCACTGTTTGCCTGTCATTACTTAGAGCCTTCAAATAATAGAATTATCCCCCCAAACAGAAACATTCTCAAAGAAACAGTTTCAAATCTGTGTATATAGCTGTGAGTGGGTGATGTTTTTTACTATTATTAGGTTTGAGTTTCAAGGGTACCTGATTCCCCTTTTAATTATAGCATTGCCTCATCATAGCTGCTTCACTGAACCACCTTTTGGTGTGAATCATTGATAGAAGCTAGCCTTCCCATGTGGCTCAGTGGTAAAGAATCTACCTGCCAATACTGGAGACATGGGTTTGATCCCTGGGTCGGGAAGATTCCCCTAGGAGAGGAAGTGACAACCCACTCCAATATTCTTGCCTGGGAAAATCCTATGGACAGAGGAGCCTCTTGGGCTACAGTCTGTGGGGTCCCAAAGAGTTGGACACGACTGAGTGAATCTCTATTTGATTATTAATGCTTTATCATTTTGAAGATGATTTATTAAAATTATATAAAAATCAAGGTATGTTCATTCCCATTAGTTTTTTGTTGTGGTGGTTTTTGTTTGTTTTGCTTTTTGGCCACACCATGTGGCATGTGGGATCTTAATTCCCTGACCAGGGATTGAACCTGTGACCCCTTGCATTGGAAGCTCAGAATCTAAACCACTGGACCATTAAGGAAGTCCCATCATTAGTTATTATACTAAAATTCCAGACAGAACAAAGCCTTGAAAAAATACAAGCACTACAGGACAGCCAGGTGCCACCTTAAACTTCAGAGATTTTCCCATCTTGAGTAAAGACGTAAAAAAAATAACTTTTTAAAATCTTAACAGCTGGCCCCACAATTCCTTTTTGGGAAGAGGAAGGAGGGAGCTGTCTCCTTGGGGGAAAACCACTGAGGAGTAAATACTAGTCCAGGCACCTGGACTCCAGGGGAGGGAAAACCTACAGGCTGGAGATTAGAGGAAGAGTTTCTTGTTTCTGCTCCTGCAAGGAGAGGAGAGGGGGCGCAGAGGGCAGAAAGGAAAGAAACAAGACCAGGAAAGAAAAGCCAGCCGGATGGAGGGAAGCAGAGCCTGGGCAGGGGAAAATGACATATCAGTGTTAGATGGTCACCCAGCCATTCCCAATCAAATTTTCCCTATTACTGGGATGTAAAGCCTGCCTTCCATCTCTTTAGGAAATTGTACTCAATTTATACATGGAAGCAAGATCTCAGTAGTCTAGAAACTAAGAAAGCCCTTCAGGACTATTTACAAAAACCAAGGTGGGGAGGGTGGGACTTCCCTGGCAGTCCAGTGGTTAAGACTTCACGCTTCCAGGGGGTGAAGGTTTGATCCTTGGTAAGGGAACTAAGATCCTTCACACTGAACTTGGCCAAGGGAGGGAAAAAATGCTATCCTTAAAAATAAAACCAAGAGGGGTGGGCTTTGGGCTTCCCAGGGCTGGAATTGGGACCCAGCTGAGCTGACATCTTGTTTTTTCTTTCCTTTTTCTTACCAAGTTAAGTATAAAAACAAATACCTTTTTGTCTCATGCCCAGCTTTTTTTCTTGAAGGTTAGAAGTCCTCATTTTCCAGGTTTTGATTTAGCCAAGGATTTCAAAAAGCTTTCTGTTCACAGTGTTCAGCTAAATACAAGTAACAAAAGCTTCTAATTGCCTGCTGACTCTAATTGCTTTAGATAAGACCATACCTTGACTGGTGCTCCTCCCCTTAACTCCAGCCTCTGTGTTTACCGTCTTGACCTCCTTCCAGGATAACTTGATTCTTAATGTCCTAGTGGTTTTTTAATAGTCTTTAAGCTTTCTCACTTTTTTCCCCCTATCTGGATTAAGGGAGGAGGAGAAAGGAGTATTCTCTAAAGTGATTCATGGTTCATGTCTAAGAAAAAAACAATGGTTTAAGAATTGGGAAACCCCAGGTTCTGGCCTTAGCTCTACTGCTGAGTAGCAGACACTCAAGCTATTTCTAAAATAAATTAGAATTGCATCTTTTTTTTTTTTAATAACTGAGGTTTCTTTTAAATATTTATTTATTAAGTATTTATTTCACTGCACCACGTCTTAGTTGCAGCACATAAGATCTTCTATCTTCCTTGTGGCATGTGGGATCTAGTTCCCTGACCAGGGATCGAACTCACACCCACTGCATTGGGAGCACAGGGTCTTAGCCACTGGCCCACCAGGGAAGTCCCTGAAATACCTCTTTAATGTCTCTTCCAGGCTAAAGTCTGAATCTCTGGACCCTCATAGTTTCCCACCACATTTACTCTCTGCTTTCCCCCAGTACCAAGAAATAAGCCAGTGTATTCATGAATCCTAATTCTAAATCATTAAAAACTGGTTTCTGTCTCCTTTTTTTTTCTTTGAATTTTAGAAAACCTAATTAATTAAAATAGAAGAATTTATAAAACAGTTTATACAGTGGTTTTCTTGCAAGCAGTCTTTAATAGACTTCTTTCAAATTCTGACAAATACACTAGATGTTTGGTTTGGATATGCAGAACTAAAAATATCTAAAGGAGAGATTTTTAATTACTTAGTTCAATCCATGAAATTCCTGAGAATTCCGTTTGGAAGAAAGAATATGGGGGACTTCCCTGGTGGTCCAGTGGCTAAGACACGGTAGTCCCAATGTAGGGGGCCAGGGTTTGATCCCTGGTCAGGAAACTAGATTTCACATGCCACAGTGAAGACCTGAAGAAGCCAAATAAATAAATAAATAAAATTTAGGAGCAAAACAACAATATATTTTTTTTTTTAAATGGAATATGGCCTCTGCAGTCTGAGAGACCTGGCCTTTTTTTTTTTTTTTCACTTTTTCATGGTAGCAAGCAAACAGAATTTATTTCAGAGAGAAAGTACAAAACTCTCAGCATAGACACTGAGAGGAGGTGAAGTGCCCCAGACTGGGGCTTTGCAGTGCAACTTTAGATAAGTTACTTAACCTCTCTGAGCCTCAATTTTAAAAAAATTCCCTGTTTTATTCATACTTTTTTAACTTTATTTTTTAATTGGAAAAAAATCGCTTTACAATGTTGTGATGGTTTCTGCCATAAAAACATGAAATGCTTCACCAATTTGCATGTCATCTTTGAGCAGGGGCCATGCTAATCTTCTTTGTATCATTCCAATTTAAGTATATGTGCTGCCAAAGTGAGCACTGAGCCTCAATTTCTTCATCTATGAAATGGGAATGATACCTCCCTTGCAGGACTGTTGTGAGGATCACATGCCAGGTATATATTAAGTACTCAATACACGTTCACGTTCTCCTCCATTAAACACCATCTTATTTTTCACTTTGCTCACCAGGAGCACATGCTTGGGCCTGAAACAGCCTAAGTTCAATGCCTGATCCCACAATTTTAGCAACTCAGTGATTTGGGACAAGTTGTTAACAATCTCGGAAGCACTGTTTTCTCATCTGGAAAATGGAGTTAATAACAACAGTGCCCAGCTCCAGGAAGCGTTCATGAACTAGTCACATCCATCAGAATCACATTAAATCACCATGGAGATAGCAGGGATGCTGAGAGAGTGCTGATGCTGAGTGTCTGCTGAGTTGCTGATGAGGGGTCAGCCAGGTGGCCAGGAGGAGGCTCCAACTTTATCTTTCTTGATTTTACCTTTACTTCCCCTACTTTTCTTTTTTTTAAATATTTTAAATTTTTGGCTATCAGTTCAGTTCAGTCGCTGAGTCATGTCCGACTCTTTGTAGCCCCATGAATCGCAGCACGCCAGGCCTCCCTGTCCATCACCAACTCCTGGAGTTCACTCAGAATCACGTCCATTGAGTCAGTGATGCCATCCAGCCATCTCATCCTCTGTCGTCCCCTTCTCCTCCTGCCCCCAATCCCTCCCAACATCAGAGTCTTTTCCAATGAGTCAACTCTTCGCATGAGGTGGCCAAAGTACTGGAGTTTCAGCTTTAGCATCATTCCTTCCAAAGAAATCCCAGGGCCGATCTCCTTCAGAATGGACTGGTTGGATCTCCTTGCAGTCCAAGGGACTCTCAAGAGTCTTCTCCAACACCACAGTTCAAAAGCATCAATTCTTCAGCGCTCAGCCTTCTTCACAGTCCAACTCTCACATCCATACATGACCACTGGAAAAACCATAGCCTTGACTAGACGGACCTTTGTTGGCAAAGTAAAGTCTCTGCTTTTCAATATGCTATCTAGGTTTGTCATAACTATTCTTCCAAGGGGTAAGCATCTTTTAATTTCATGGCTGCAGTCACCATCTGCAGTGATTTTGGAGCCCCCCAAAATAAAGTCTGACACTGTTTCCCCATCTATTTACCATGAAGTGATGGGACCAGATGCCCCATCAGATCTTCATTTTCTGAATATTGAGCTTTAAGCCAACTTTTTCACTCTCCACTTTCACTTTCATCAAGAGGCTTTTTAGTTCCTCTTCACTTTCTGCCATAAGGGTGGTGTCATCTGCATATCTGAGGTTATTGCTATTTCTCCCAGCAATCTTGATTTTCCAGCTTGCCATCACCTTGGTGGGTCTTAATTGCAGCATGTGGGATCTTTCACTGTGGGGCTTGGGCTTCTCTCTAGATGTGGCTCCCGGGCTCAGTAGTTGTGACTTGCAAACTTAATTGCCCTGTGGCTTGTGGGATCTTAGTTCCCCACCAGGGATCAAACCCTCATCCCCTGCATTGGAATGCAGATTCTTAACCACTGGGCCACCAGGGAAAGCCCCTCCCCACTTTTCTTTGTCTTTCTCCTTTGTCTTCTCTCTCAGTTTCTGCTGTGTGAAAAATAGTTGCATCCAGAGCGGTATGACATGTAACCCATATATTTTCTTTCCCTGCATGGCCTCCATAAATCTTGTGTCTGTGCATGACTCCTTATCAGTGCTGGGTTTTTGATTCCATGCCCCCAGGTAGAATACTGTGTGTTGAACTCTGAACCATGGATTTGGTGCTGTGCGCCCTCCTCTTCCTCTGATACTGCCAAGATGAAAAGACCTAATTGCTAAGAATCCTGGGCGCAAATTTAATTCTTGGGAAGGACCACGACTTAGCATCTTTGCATTTCTCTTTTACCTCTGAAAGAGCATAGTCTGCTTGTTCTGTCTTGTGGCCTCTTGTTTGATCATGCTATGCATAATAAATTAACGTGGCATTTCCAACAGGAGTAATTCTACTTGCTTCTTTCCCTGAATATTTAGACTGGGGCCAAATGGCTTCTTGTTTTTACTTAAGAGTTAAACAAAAGGGACTTCCCTGGTGGTGCCGTGGTTAAGACTGTGCCTTCCAATGCAGGGGCTGCAGGTTCAATCGCTGATGGGGGGACCAAGATCCTACATGCCTCACTGCTCAAAAACCAAAACAAAAAACAGAAGCAATGTTGTAACAAAGTCAATAAACAACTCTAAAAACAGTCCACATCAAAAAAATTCTTAAAAAATATATATGTGTGCATATGTAGTCTATATGTATGTGCATGTGTATAACCCTTTGTACTAAATAGTTTGGCTTTTTACAGAACACTACATTTGAAGCCAATTTTTTCAGACATGGATGCTTTGAAATGTAAATTCATAGTCCTCACTAACAAAGAACCATAGGAATTCTATGTCCTGTGCACATTTGGTGGCACATCCCAACTTTATGTCACCTATTTGGAAGACTGAATGGTGCCATCATATAATCTTGGACTTAAATTTCAAAACCCTGGCTAGAATTTTCTGCTTAGCCTTTCCCCCACAACTGACGGTTTTACCCCAGAGCTAAAGACAAATGAAGAACAAAAACAGGCCTGTTGCTGTGTTATTTCTTGCTCACCTCTATTTCTCTATTAAAAATTTTTTTAGGTATATATTTTCTAATGTGAACCAATTTTTTTTTAATGGGCACATCATACAGCTTGCAGGATCTCTAGTTGGGGCATGCAAACTCTTAGTTGTGGCATGCAGGATCTAGTTCCCTGACCAGGGATGGAACCCCAGCCCCATTGCATTGGGAGCTCGGAGTCTTAGCCACTGGACCACCAGGGGAGTCCTAGACCCATTGTTTCTGGACTGCTTTCCCTTCATTCCTGAAGCCCTTTCTTCCCTTAAGATCATAATTACTGAGACCTGTTTAAGGGCAAGCATTGTGGCCAGGCTTAGATCACAAAATGTCTTGGGCCAAAAGGAGGTTATGTTTGAGGTCTCTTTCAGGGACCCCCTCCCCTATCTGCTTATAACACCCAATGTTGACATAAAAGAAATTTCCAGTTATTTCAACCAGATCATCAGATACTCTGGACCAAACCCAAGACTGTCAGATTTGTACCCTTTGTGTATTTCTTCAGGCTTCCCAGGTGGCTCAAGTGGTAAAAAATCCACCTACCAATGCAGGAGATACAGGTTTGATCCCTGGGTCAGGAAGATCCCCTGGAGGAGGAAATGACAACCTGCTCCAGTATTCTTGTCTGGAAAGTTCCATGGACAGAGGAGCCTGGTGGGCTACAATCCACGGGGTTGCAAAGACTCAGACACAACTTAGCCACTGGACACACACACACACACATGCATGTAATTCCCCATATTTTGTCTTTCCTCTTGTCATGATGGGCATTAAAGTCTTAAAATGAAGAGGGTCTACAAGCTTTTTTTTTTCCCAGGGACAACCAGGAAGGGTGGTGGCTGACTAGCCCACTCAAGATGGCTGTTCCCTTGCTTTCTGTCCATCCCTTGCTCGACCAGTGCCTGCTTCATTTACACTTACTCTGGCCCTCCTACATACTTGCCTTGGGCCCCAGCTAGTGATTGTTCTTATCAAAGGGGCGGTGAGGGGTGTGCCCTTCTGTTGGTTTCCCTGGTAATTGATGAGCCCATCTGACATCAACTCTCCTGTAACTGGCAATCTCCCCCTCCACCAGGAGCAAAGACTGCTGCCACGTCCTGAACATGTCTGCGGCACAGGGTGGGGGCGTTGCTCTAGAACTTTGCTTCAGACACATAAGCTCCCCATCGGTCAAACCACTGATGTCTCTGTTGCCTGATGCATGTGTGCATGCAAAGTCACTCCAGTCAGGTCTGACTCTTTGCAACCTTATGGGCTGTAACCCGGCAGGCTCCTCTGTTCATGGGATTCTCCGGTCAAGAACACTGGAGTGGGTTTGCCATTCCCTTCTCCAGAGGATCTTCCTGGCACAGGGATCGAACCCCCATCTCCTGTGTCTCCTGCATTGTTAGTGGATTCTTCACTGCTGAGCCACCGGGGAAGCCCTCTGTTGCCCAATCCAAGCCTTCTTCAGTCTTGAAGCTGGGCAAATGCAGGCTTTGTAGGCCTGTGAGGTGCAGTCCAACAGGTGGGCATAAAGAGACCAGCTTCCAGAGTCCCTCAGGAAGGGGTGAGAAACTTGACAGCTTGGGGAGGTGGTGACAATTACCAAGAGGAGAGGTGGTGGGGCAGGGGAATCCCTGGGACCTGCCAGGGTGGAAAAGGAGAGTTTGAGAGGAGCCTACCTGGGCCTGTGGATCTCCCCCTGGGGGGACTTAGGAGAAAGGGTTCCTCAAATACAGTGATAAATATACTCTGCACTGTAATAGGATTCCATTTGAAACTGTTACAGCCGAGGTGTTATGAGCCCATTCTTGTGTCACAGAAAGCTAGGCTGTTCCTCCATTTGGAAAGTATTATTTTATTTACCTTGTTCCTTAATAGCACAAAGGAAGGCTTCTGTTTGTTCTCTTACTTTGTGCATATCTTAGAGCAACATGAAAATGCTGACTGTATGTGGATCTTGAAACAACACCAAAAATTTCCAACACGGGAAGACAATTAATTCCCACTCCTTCCCCCTTTCCTCTTGGATTCCAATGACTGGCTGTGTTTAACCCTAGTTTTGCCTACTCTTTCCCAGAAAAGTCACAGCTAACATGCATGGATCTACTAGCAGGAGCATAGATTCAGTAGGGTGTGGGATTCCAGTTTGATTCTCCAGGGGCTGACATCTCATCAGAGAACTAATCCTGAAGAGCATATGTTCAGTGCTAAGTTGGGGGTCTGCATGATAATTGCTTCAGTAATGCAGCTGAGACAAAGATCCCTGAGGGTTGAAACACTCAAGCTTCTTGGAGGTGGGCCTCCAAGGATAGATGTAGAGAAGGAGTAAAGAGAGCAAGTGAGTAAGTCAGAAAGAGAAAAACAAATATTGTATATTAACGCATGTATGATATGCATTATGGCAGGCTACAGTCTATGGGGTATATATGACCAAAGTCATGACCAAAGCAACTCAGCATGCACACACCACACATATATACAGAATCTAGAAAAACAGTACTGATGAACCTTTTTACAGAGAAGAAACGGAGATGCAGATGTAGGGAATGGACTTGTGGACACGGCGGGGGAAGGAGAGACCAGGACAAATTGAGAAAGTAGCATTGATGTATATACACTCACTCACTCTCAAAGTCACTCAGATGTGTCTGACTCTTTGAGACCCCATGGACTGCAGCCCGCCAGGCTCCTCTGTCCATGGGATTTCCCAGGCAAAAATACTGGAGTGGGTTGCCATTCCCTTCTCCAGGAGATCTTCCCAATCCAGGGATAAAACCTGAGTCTCCTGCATTGCAGGCAGATTCTTTACTATTTGAACCACCAAGGAAGCCCCATGTATACTCATAACTTGTGGGAGGCTGCTACATAGCACAGGGAGCCCAACCTGGAGCTCTGTGATGACCTAGAGGGGTGGAATGTGGGGGGAGGGAGGCTCAAGAGGGTAGGGGGATATATGTATATACACACATATATGTGTGTGTGTGTGTGTATATATATATATATATATATATCATTATGACTGATTAACATTGATGTATGGCAGAGAGCACCACAACATTGTAAGGCAATTATCCTCCAATTTAAATATATATATATAGAGAGAGAGACAGGTAGGTGGAGGGTGCAGGTGAGAGCAGCCTGTGTGGGGCATATCTGTGGAGGAAGAGGGACCCAATTCACTGGAGACAGCAGTCATGGCTGAAGCAATTTCTGATTCAGTGAAAGCCTAAAGTAGGATTTCCCCCAGATTAATGGAAACCCTGTGTGTTGCAAACATATCCATCAGAGCATTAGAGGGATGTAATGGATGACCTGACTCCTGAGACCTGCCAGCTGAATATGGAATCAGGAGGGGGACCGTGTTCGGAGAGGCTCAGCCTCTGTACATCTGCTTGCTCTTCTGTGTTGTTCTGCCCAGTCAGGGCCGAGATAAGGGTGCATGTGCCCCCTCCTGCTCCCTGTAAACTCAGCTCATATTATGTCTTTCTCTCCCTCTCTCCCTTCCTCCGCCTTTTTTGCTCATGGCCAGATGTTGAGAAGTCCTTCCTCGCTGTGAGTTTTGGATGGAATGTCCACGTGTGACATCAGTCTTTTGTGCGCATGCCCAGATTAGCAGGGAGGGTAAACAATGGGAACTCTATCAATACCCACCTGTTCTCAGAATCACAAGTCTCCAGACCCAGCTCTAACACCTTTTAGCTCTTTGAACGCTGGCATTTCAACTACCTGCTCTTCAGTTTCATTTATTTGTAAAATGGGGACCTTAATACCTCCCTATCTACCTCACACAATTTCCTTGAGGCTCAAATGAAATATGGTTGTGAAAGTGCTTTGGAGACAAAGAATTGCATTTATTAGGAGTAATTCAATACCTCAGGGTTGCATGAGGGGAAAGGTGGTAAAACTGGGAAGTCTCAATAAATCCCATCCCATCCTATGATTTTATAAAATTGTTTTATACTACTTTGTCATTGGTTAGTAACTAGGTTGTGTCCACCTCTTTTGCAACCCTGTGGACTGTAGCCCATCAGGCTCCTCTGTCCATGGAATTCTCTGGGCAAGAATACTGGAGTGGGTTGCCATTCCTTTCTCCCAGGGATTTTCCCAACCCTGGAATTAAACCCACGTCTTCTGCTTGGCAGGTGGATCCTTTACCACTGAGTCACTAGGAAAGCCCTTTATATTCCTTAAATAAATTGAATTAGATAGCTTTTTCTGCTGTTCTAACAACTCTCACTCTAGGGGTATCCTTTTTCCTCCCTAGATCTCCTTAAATGCAGAAACCAGGGCCTCCCTACACATTTCAGCTCACCTTGCTTGGCTTCCTCACCAGCCACTGGGCATCCCAGTCACTGAAGCAGCAACAAAAACTCTCACACAGCATCTCCAGAGGCTCTCTGGACTTCAGCCATCACCCCAGGCCTTCCAGCAACAGCTGATGTAAAAAATGTGAAAAGATTTTTCCAAAAACGACAAGATGCTCTACACAGAGACATGGATGTCACTTGGCTCCTCACTTAGAAACAGCTTAGGAACCTTATTGTGAAAGCAAGTCCTGCAGTATTTCAGGAACAGGTATTCACAGCACAAACGTTGACATATTTACAAACTTAGGAATGTGATGATAGATACCGTGGAGTGGATAAAGGGACATATGATAAGTGTCCTTGGTGAGGTTGGCCGTGTGAGACAAGGTCCGAGAAGGATATAACCAGCACATCCCCAAGGCTCCACAAGCGGTTTAGTGATGGGACGATTGACCATGGTGTCATAGTTTGCTGGGGCTGCTGTAACAAAGTCTTAGTCCGTTTAGGCTGCTGTAACAAAAGTACAATTGATAAGTGGGCTTCCTTGATGTCTCAGAGGTAAAGAAACAGCATGCAATGTGGGAGACTTGGGTTTGATCCCTGGGTTGGGAAGATGCCCTGGAGAAGGAAATGGCAACCCACTCCAGTATTATTGCCTGGGAAATCTCATGGAGAGAGGAGCCTGGTGGGCTACAGCCCACAGAGTCACAAAGAGTTGGACACGACTGAGTGACTAAGCCACCACCACCATTGATGAGTGGCTTATAAACAACAGACATTTATTTTCTGGAGGCTGGGAAGTCCAAGATTAAGATGTGAGCAGGGCTGGTTTCTTTTGAGGCCTCTCTCCTTGGCTTGCAGACAGCTGCCTTCCCCACAGATTGTCTTCCTTTTCTGCTTTTCCATGTCCTAATCGTCTATTACTGTGTATATGCTAAGTTGCTCAGTCGTGGCTGACTCTTTGGCACCCCCATGGACTGTAGCCCGCCAGGCTGCTCTGTCCATGGGATTCTTCAGGGAAGAATACTGGAGTGGGTTGCCATGCCCTCCTCCAAGGTGATCTTCCGGACCCAGGAATTGAACCCACATCTCTTATGTCTCCTGCATTGGCAGGCGGGTTCTTTACCACTAGTGCCACCTGGGCCTCCTCTTATATGGACACAAGTCAGATTGGATTAGGGTCCACCTGTATGACTTTGTTTAACTTTAATTACCTTTTTGAAGATACTCTCCTAAGACAGTCACATTCTGAGGTCTTGGGGGTTAGAACTTAAACATAGGAATGGGGGGCAGGGGTTACAACTCAACCCTTAACTCACACTGTGGGAAAGGTAAAGAGAATCAAGACAAATGGAGAAGCCACTGGGAACCATTAACAGCAGAAGCCTCTATCATCCTTGGGCCTGGAGAAACAAAGGAGAAAGGGTGTGCTATTCCTAGAACCCATCCAGAGCTGTGGTCATAGGAGAGGGGCCGCCCAGATTGGGTGCTATATGACAGAGGAAGGCACCCATGATGGAGACCAGGCTCTGGCAGGAAAGGAGGGAGAAGACCCACCCCTCTCTCTCCCCACCCTTCACACTCCTCCCTTCACACTCTGATAGTGCTTCCCTGTGGTCAAAAGCCGAGAGAGAGGAGCTGAGAACAGTGAAGCCTGGGGGCTGCAGCTTGTAGATGTCAGGCTTTGAGGCAGGGAACAGGCTGACAAGTGTGGCCAGGGGTGGGAGGGGCGTGGTAGGATTTGAGTGGGACGATGAAGAATCACCAGCTCCGTGGAGAAAACAAAGACATTTCCAAAGGAAGAATTAATTATGCATACTCAGGTAACATAAATGGGCTTTAAAGTGTCATTGGAAAACAGAAAATGCTACTTAGCTGCAAAAAATATTAGTCATACATTCAAAACTGAACCACATATTCATGTAACCATTTCCAGTCCCAGAAGTTACTATTCTAAGATACTTGTTTGCAGAAGTAAAGCAGAATGATAGAAAAATAGGTTTGTCAATCTTGTCATGTTGAACACCTATGGTCTTAAAATGGGATGGGAAGTATTACTGTAATTGTTTTGGAATAGAAAGCAGCTCTCTGTCTCATGAGGGTGCCTGTGTAACCGCACCCATCAATGGTTACAACATAGTTATATGAACTGGGTATGTCCCCTGTGTTATTGCGCTGGGGCTGCCATAACAAAATACCATAGGCTGGTGGCTTTGACAACAGAAATTTGTTTTCTCACCACTCTGGAAGCTGGAAGCCTGAGACCCAGTGTTGACAGGGTGGATGTCTGCTGAGAGCTCCCTTTGGGCTGCCTTTTCACTGTGTGCTCACATGGTCTTTCCTAGGTGACTTTGCAGGGAGAAAAAGCGAGGAGGATGGAGGGAGGGGGAGAAAGAGTGATCTCTTGGTGTCTCTTCTTTTTTTTACCTAAGTTCAAATCATCCTGATTTTATGATCACAGAAATACTACAAATATCCACTGTTGGTGAACACCGTTATAACAAAAACAGATAGAAGGGTGGATAGAGAGCTACATAGATAGAGTGACTGTAACAGGAATAAGCTCAATATGCAAATGCTGTTTTTAAAGTATAGTGTTGAATTTAGTGTTATTTGAATTTTTAAAAAAATTTACTTGACCACACCAGGGCTTAGTCACGACATGTAGTTTGCTGACCAGGGATCAAACCCAGGCCCCCTGCATTGGGACACAGGCTTGATACCTGAGTCAGGAAGATCCCCTGGAGGAGGAAATGGCAACCCACTCCAGTATCCTTGCCTGGAAAATCCCATGGACAGAGGAGCCTGGCAGGCTACAGTCCATGGGGTCACAGGCAGTTGGAGATGACTGAGCAACTTAGCACACTCTCATGAATTTCCCTAAAGGCTCCATGTCCAAATACAGCCGTTCTGGGGGTTAAGACTTCAATATATGAGTTTTGGAGGGGACCCAAACATTCAGTCCATAACATCCCACATAGTGATATGAAATAGATGACACTTGATATCTTGATACTGATAGTCATTAAATCAAGAAATCTTCATTGCACACCTACTGTGCACCAGAATCTCTGCTAGGCTCTGAGATTATAGGTAGAAGGAAAAAAAAAAATCTTCCTCAGTATTTAATTAGTTTATAACTTGAAGAGAGATAGAGAAGCTGTTAGAACACAGTGGTCACTGCCAGGAGAGCGTGAGCATTTGTGCTAAGTCACTAGGTCATGTTCAGCTCTTTGAGACTCCTTGGACTGTAGCCCGCCAGGCTCCTCTATCCATGGGATTCTCTAGGCAAGAATACTGGAGTGAGTTGTCATTTCCTTCTCCAGACCCAGGGATCGAACCCACGTCTCTTGGGTCTCCTGAACTGGCAGCAAGTTCTTTTCCACTAGCACCGCTGGTGACTCAGATGGTAAAGATTTCACCTGCAATGTGGGAGACCTGGGTTCTATCCCCATGTCAGGAAGATCTCCTGGAGGAGGGCATGGGTACCAGTATTCTCGCCTGGGATTTCCATGGACAGAGGAGCCTGGCGGGCTACAGTCCATGGGGTCGCAAAAGAGTCAGGACACGACTGAGCGACTAACACTTTCACTTTCTGTTCAGTGCCTCCTGGGAAGCCCCAGAGCACCTAGACAGGACGAATAAACCACTCCCTGGGGGCTGCAGAAGTGATGTGCAAGCAGAAACGGAGGATGAGGAGTATTGGATAGTAAACACAGGGTGGGACAGACAATGGGGAGCATTCAGGATTGAGGAAGATGATACACAGAACTACGGTGACCAGGATCCTGGTTTGCCCGGGGCTGTCCTGGTTTTAGCACTAAAAATCCCACATCTGGGAAAGCTTGGGGTCGCTGAGCCTTATATGCTGCTGCTGCTAAGTCGCTTCAGTCATGTCCGACTCTATGTGACTCCACAGAAGGCACCCCACTCAAATGAATTTGAAATGAAAAAGGAGACGTTTCAACAGACAACACAGAAAGAGAAAGGATCATAAGAGACAATTAGAAACAACTGCATGACAATAAAATGGATAACCTGGAACAAATGGACAAATTCTTAGAAAAATACAATCTTCTAAGACTGATCCAGGAAGAAATAGAAAATATGAATAAATCAAGCACCAACACCAGTCACAAGCTCTAACTATGAACAGATCAATCACAAGCACTACTAACTGTGATCAAAAGTCTCCAACAAAGAAATGCCCAGGACTTCACAGGTGAATGCTCTCAAATGGTAGAGATGTGATAATACTTATGGTGGTCAAACTGTTCCAGAAAAATGTGGAGGGAGGAGCATTCACAAGTCATTCTGTGAGGCCACCATCACCATGAACTAAAATGAAGCAGAAATGCTACACAGAAAAGAAAATTACAGGCTAACATCACTGATGAACATCAGTGCAAAAATCCTGAGGAAAATTCTAGCAAAAACCAAACAAAAATACATGAAAAGGATCATACACCAAGTTCAAGTGGGGTTTATCCCAAGGATGCAAAGATTCTTCACTATCTGCAAATCAATCAATGTGATACACTATATTAACAAATTGAAAGATAAAAACCATATGATAATCTTGATCAATGCAGAGAAAGGTTTTCACAAAATTAAACACCAGTTTATGATTTAAAAAGCACCCCATAAATGGGCATGGAAGAAGCCTACCTCAACATAAGAAAGGTCATATAGGAAAATCTCTCAGCAAACATTATTCTCAATGGTGTCAAAATTTAAACATTTCCTCTAAGATCAGGATCAAGACCATGGTGCCCACTCTTATTCCAATTAATCAATATAGTTTTGTAAGTCATAGACACAGCAATAAGAGAAGAAAACAAGAAAGAATGCATACTGGAAAAGAAGTCCATCTCTCATTGATTGCAGATGACATGTTTCTATTCACAGAAGACCCTAAAGATAGAACCAGAAAATTACTAGAGCTAATCAATGAATTTAGTAAAGCCCAGGATACAAAATGAATACACAGAAATCCTTTGCATACTTATAGCACAACAAGAAAAATCAGAAAGAGAAACTAAGGAAACAGTGCCATTCCCCACTGCAACAAGAGGAATACCATAGCTAGGAATGCTGCTGCTGCTAAGTCGCATTAGTCGTGTCTGACTCTGTGCGACCCCATAGATGGGAGCCCACCAGGCTCCCCCATCCCTCGGATTCTCCAGGCAAGAACACTGGAGTGGGTTGCCACTTCCTTCTCCAATGCATGAAAGTGAAATGTGAAAGTGAAGTCGCTCAGTCATGTCCGACTCTTCAGGACCCCATGGACTGTAGCCTATCAGGCTCCTTCGTCCATGGGATTTTCCAGGCAAGTGTACTAGAGTGGGTTGCCATTTTCTTCTCCAATAGCTAGGAATAAAGTTACCTAAACAGACAAAACACATGTATGCAGAAAGACAGGCTGTATGATGAAAAAAAGCAAAGATGAAACAAACAGATAAAAAGATATGCCATGTTCTTGAATTGAAAGAAATCAATGTTGTGAAAATGACTATACCACCCAAAGCAATCTGAAGATTCAATTCATCCCTATCAAACAACCAATGACATTTTTTTAAAGAACTAGGACTAATAATTTTACAATTTATATTGGGAGAAAAAAGACCCAGAAGGGCCAAAGCAATCTTGGAAAGAAATGTGGAACTGGAGGAATCAACCTTTCTGACTTCAGACTATACTACCAAGACACTATGGTACAGGCACAAAAACAGAAACATAGAGAATGGGACAAGACACAAAGCTGAGAGATAAACCCACACTCCTATCTGCACCTTTTCTTTGACAAGGGAGGCAAGAATGTACAATGGAGAAAGGACAGAAAAGAGAGCCTCTTCAGTAAGTGGTGCTGGGAAACTGGACAGCTGCATGTAAAAGAATGAAATTAGAACACTTCTTCACACTATACACAAAAATAATTCACAATGGATTAAAGACGAACAGTAAGGCCAGAAACTATAAAATTCTTAGAGGAAAACATAGGCAGAACACTCTTTGACATTTATCACAGCAAGACCTCTGAGAATGACTGAAATAATAACAAAAAAAAATGGCATCTAGAGAAACTTCAAAGTATTTAAGCACCAAAGAAAACTATAAACAAGATGAAAAGACAACCCTCAAAATAGGAGAAAATAATTGTAAATGAAGCAATTGACAAAGGATCATCTACAAAGTACACAAGTAGATCATCGAGCCTAATATCAGATAAAAAGCAACCAACTGAAAAATGAGCAGAAGACATGAACAAATTTCTCCAAAGAAGACATTAAGAAGGCCACCAAACACATGCAAAGATGTTTCACATCGCTCATTATTAAGGAAATGCTAATCAAAACTACATGAGGTATCACCTCACACCAGTCAGAATGGCCATCATCAACAATTCTACAAATAATAAATGCTGGACAGGACATGGAAGAAAGGGAACCCTCTTGCCCTGTTGGTAGACATGTAAATGGATACAGCCACTATGGAGAAGGAATGTATGTTTCTTTAAAAAGTAGGAATAAAACTACCATATGATGCAACAAGCCCCTACTGGCTGAATACCCTGAGAAAACCATACCTCTAAAAAGACATATATACCCTAATGTCCACTGCAGCACTATTTAAAATAGCCAGGGCATGGATGCAACCTAATATCTATCAAGCGAACAATGGATAAAGAAGTCGTGGAACATATACACAATGGAATATTACTCAGCCACAAAAAGGAACGATACGAGTCAGTTTAACTGAGGTGGATGAACTTAGAAACAGTGATATGGAGTGAAGTAAGTCAGAAAGAGGAAAACAAATATAGTATATTAATGCATACACATGGAATCTTGTAAAGTGGTACTGGTGAATAGTTGAAGGGCAGAAATAGATACACAGATGTAGAGGAAGGACTTGTGAGCTCAGCTTGAGAAGGAGAGGGTGACGAATTGAGAGAGTAGCATTGAAACATCGCCACTACCATATGTAAAATAGCTAGCTAGTGAGAAGTTGCTATATAACATGGGGAGCCCAGCATGGTGCTCTGTGACGACCTAGAGGGTGGGATGGCAGAAAGTGGGAGGCAGGCTCACCAAACAGTGGATAATATACTTATGGCCTATTCGCGTTGTTGTATGAGGAAAACCAACCAAACATTGTAAAGCAGATATCCTTCAATTAAAAATAGATAAATACATTCTGAAACTATAATTCAACACATCTGTACTGTCATCTAAAGCTATATGGGATCATTTACTATTCCTAGCTATTTTCCCGCTATAAGTGCTTATAAATATCATTAAAAGTTTTGAAAATATGATTTTAATAGCTATACAGTATTGCTTAATATCTCATACATAAAGAATAAAATTTCAGTCTCAACATAGAAACATAATACCAAAAAAGATTTCCATTTTAAACTAAAGGTTGCATTTTAATTCAGTTCAATGAGAATTCCTCTGAAGAGCTAAAATTCTTATGAAAAGTAAATTATGTGGAGTCCTTCTTGCTTTCTTTCTTTTTTTTTAATTATTTTTTAAAATTTTTTAATTTTATTTTTAAACTTTACAATATTGTATTAGTTTTGCCAAATATAGAAATGAATCCACCACAGGTATACATGTGTTCCCCATCCTGAACCCTCCCCCCTCCTCCTTCCCCATACCATCCCTCTGGGTCGTCCCAGTGCACCAGCCCCAAGCCTCCAGTATCGTGCATTGAACCTGGACTGGAAACTCGTTTCATACATGATATTATACATGTTTCAATACCATTCTCCAAAATCTTCCCACCCTCTCCTTCTCCAACAGAGTCCATAAGACTGTTCTATACATCAGTGTCTCTTTTGCTATCTTGTACACAGGGTTATTGTTACCATCTTTCTAAATTCCATATATATGCATTAGTATACTATATTGGTGTTTTTCTTTCTGGCTTACTTCACTCTGTATAATAGGCTCCAGTGTCATCCACCTCATTAGAACTGATTCAAATGTATTCTTTTTAATGGCCGAGTAATACTCCATTGTGTATATGTACCACAGCTTTCTTATCCATTCATCTGCTGATGGACATCTAGGTTGCTTCCATGTCCTGGCTATTATAAACAGTGCTGCGATGAACATTGGGTTACATGTGTCTCTTTCAATTCTGGTTTCCTCAGTATGTATGCCCAGCAGTGGGATTGCTGGATCATAAGGCAGTTCTAGTTCCAGTTTTTTAAGGAATCTCCACACTATTCTCCATAGTGGCTGTACTAGTTTGCATTCCCACCAACAGTGTAAGAGGGTTCCCTTTTCTCCACACCCCCGTTCCAGAATTTATTGCTTGTAGACTTTTGGATCACAGCCATTCTGACTGGCGTGAAATGGTACTTCATCGTGGTTTTGATTTGCATTTCTCCGATAATGAGTGATGTTGAGCATCTTTTCCTGTGTTTGTTAGCCATCTGTATGTCTTCTTTGGAGAAATGTCTATTTAGTTCTTTGGCCCATTTTTGGATTGGGTCATTTATTTTTCTGGAGTTGAGCTGTAGGACTTGCTTGTATATTTTTTAGATTAGTTGTTTGTCAGTTGCTTCATTTGCTATTATTTTCTCCCATTCTGAAGGCTGCCTTTTCACCTTGCTAATAGTTTCCTTTGTTGTGCAGAAGCTTTTAAGTTTAATTAGGTCCCATTTGTTTATTTTTGCTTTTATTTCCAATATTCTGGGAGGTGGGTCATAGAGGATCCTGCTGTGATGTATGTCCGAAAGTGTTTTGCCTATGTTCTCCTCTAGGAGTTTTATAGTTTCTGGTCTTACGTTGAGATCTTTAATCAATTTTCAGTTTATTTTTGTGTACGGTGTTAGAAAGTGTTCTAGTTTCATTCTTTTACAAGTGGTTGACCAGATTTCCCAGCACCACTTGTTAAAGAGATTGTCTTTAATCCATTGTATATTCTTACCTCCTTTGTCAAAGATAATGTGTCCATATGTGCGTGGATTTATCTCTGGGCTTTCTATTTTGTTCCATTGATCAATATTTATGTCTTTGTGCCAGTACCATACTGTCTTGACAACAGTGGCTTTGTAGTAGAGCCTGAAGTCAGGTAGGTTGATTCCTCCAGTTCCATTTTTCTTTCTCAAGATAGCCTTGGCTATTCAAGGTTTTTTGTATTTCCATACAAATTGTGAAATTATTTGTTCTAGCTCTGAGAAGAATACCGTTGGTAGCTTGATAGGGATTGCATTGAATCTATAAATTGCTTTGGGTAGTATACTCATTTTCACTATATTGATTCTTCCAATCCATGAATATGGTATATTTCTCCATCTATTAGTGTCCTCTTTGATTTCTTTCACCAGTGTTTTATAGTTTTCTATATATAAGTCTTTAGTTTCTTTAGGTTGATATATTCCTAAGTATTTTATTCTTTCCATTGCAATGGTGAATGGAATTGTTTCCCTAATTTCTCTTTCTGTTTTCTCATTATTAGTGTATAGGAATGCAAGGGATTTCTGTGTGTTGATTTTATATCCTGCAACTTTACTCTAATCACTGATTAGGTCTAGTAATTTTCTGGTGGAGTCTTTAGGGTTTTCTTTGTAGAGGATCATGTCATCTGCAAATAGTGAGAGTTTTACTTCTTCTTTTCCAATTTTGATTCCTTTTATTTCTTTTTCTGCTCTGATTGCTGTGGCCAAAACTTACAAAACTATGTTGAATAGTAATGGAGAAAGTGGGCACCCTTGTCTTGTTCCTGACTTTAGAGGAAATGCTTTCAATTTTTCACCATTGAGGATAATGTTTGCTGTGGGTTTGTCATATATAGCTTTTATTATGTTGAGGTATGTTCCTTCTATTCCTGCTTTCTGGAGAATTTTTATCATAAATGGATGTTGAATTTTGTCAAAGGCTTTCTCTGCGTCTATTGAGATAATCATATGGTTTTCATTTTTCAATTTGTTAATGTGGTGTATTACATTGATTGATTTGCGGATATTGAAGAATCCCTGCATCCCTGGGATAAAGCCCACTTGGTCATGGTGTATGATCTTTTTAATATGTTGTTGGATTCTGATTGCTAGAATTTTGTTAAGGATGTTTGCATCTATGTTCGTCAGTGATATTGGCCTGTAGTTTTCTTTTTTTGTGGGATCTTTGTCAGGTTTTGGTATTAGGGTGATGGTGGCCTCATAGAATGAGTCTGGAAGTTTACCTTCCTCTGCAATTTTCTGGAAGAGTTTGAGTAGGATAGGTGTTAGCTCTTCTCTAAATTTTTGGTAGAATTCAGCTGTGAAGCTGTCTGGACCTGGGCTTTTGTTTGCTGGAAGATTTTTGATTACAGTTTCAATTTCCGTGCTTGTGATGGGTCTGTTAAGATATTTTATTTCTTCCTGGTCGAGTTTTGGAAAGTTGTCCTTTTCTAAGAATTTGTCCATTTCTTCCACGTTGTCCATTTTATTGGGATATAATTGTTGATAGTAGTCTCTTAAGATCCGTTGTATTTCTGTGTTGTCTGTTGTGATCTCTCCATTTTCATTTCTAATTTTATTGATTTGATTTTTCTCCCTTTGTTTCTTGATGAGTCTGGCTAATGGTTTGTCAATTTTATTTATCCTTTCAAAGAACCAGCTTATGGCTTTGTTGATTTTTGCTATGGTCTCTTTTGTTTCTTTTGCATTTATTTCTGCCCTAATTTTAAAGATTTCTTTCCTTCTACTAACCCTGGGGTTCTTCATTTCTTCCTTTTCTAGTTGCTTTAGCTATAGAGTTAGGTTATTTATTTGACTTTTTTCTTGTTTCTTGAGGTATGCCTGTATTGCTATGAATTTTCCCCTTAGGACTGCTTTTACAGTGTCCCATAGGTTTTGGGTTGTTGTGTTTTCATTTTCATTAGTTTCTATGCAAATTTTGATTTTTTTTTTATTTCTTCTGTGATTTGTTGGTTATTCAGCAGTGTGTTGTTCAGCCTCCATATGTTGGAATTTTTCATAGTTTTTCTCCTGTAATTGAGATCTAATCTTACTGCATTGTGGTCAGAAAAGATGCTTGGAATGATTTCTATTTTTTTGAATTTACCAGGGCTAGATTTATGGCCCAGGATGTGATCTATCCTGGAGAAGGTTCCATGTGCACTTGAGAAAAAGGTGAAATTCATTGTTTTGGGGTGAAATGTTCTATAGATATCAATTAGGTCTGACTAGTCTATTGTATCATTTAAAGTTTGT
The DNA here is from genome assembly GCF_019923935.1 of Bubalus bubalis. Taxonomy (NCBI): domain Eukaryota; kingdom Metazoa; phylum Chordata; class Mammalia; order Artiodactyla; family Bovidae; genus Bubalus; species Bubalus bubalis. Next base: position 83,198,425 of record NC_059170.1, on the reverse strand, counting down.
GTTTCCTTGTTAATTTTCTGTTTAGTTGATCTATCCATAGGTGTGAGTGGGGTATTAAAGTCTCCCACTATTATTGTGTTATTGTTAATTTCTCCTTTCATACTTGTTAGCATATGTCTTACATATTGCAGTGCTCCCGAGTTGGGTGCATATATATTTATAATTGTTATATCTTCTTCTTGGATTGATCCTTTGATCATTATGTAGTGACCATCTTTGTCTCTTTTCACAGCCTTTGTTTTAAAGTCTATTTTATCTGACATGAATATTGCTATTCCTGCTTTCTTTTGGTCCCTATTTGCATGGAAAATCTTTTTCCAGCCCTTCACTTTCAGTCTGTATGTGTCCCCTGTTTTGAGGTGGGTCTCTTGTAGATAGCATATGTAGGGGTCTTGTTTTTGTATCCATTCAGCCAGTCTTTGTCTTTTGGTTGGGGCATTCAACCCATTTATGTTTAAGGTAATTACTGATAAGTATGATCCCAATGCCATTTACTTTATTGTTTTGGGTTCGAATTTATACACCATTTTTGTGTTTCCTGTCTAGAGAATATCCTTTAGTATTTGTTAGAGAGCTGGTTTGGTGGTGCAGAATTCTCTCAGTTTTTGCTTGTCTGAAAAGCTTTTGATTTCTCCTTCATATTTGAATGAGATCCTTGCTGGGTACAATAATCTGGGCTGTAGGTTATTTTCTTTCATCACTTTAAGTATGTCTTGCCATTCCCTCCTGGCTTGAAGAGTTTCTACTGAAAGATCAGCTGTTATCCTTATGGGAATCCCTTGTGTGTTATTTGTTGTTTTTCCCTTGCTGGTTCTAATATTTGTTCTTTGTGTTTGATCTTTGTTAATTTGATTAATATGTGTCTTGGGGTGTTTGGCCTTGGGTATATCCTGTTTGGGACTCTCTGGGTTTCTTGGAATTGGGTGATTATTTCCTTCCCCATTTTAGGGAAGTTTTCAACTATTATCTCCTCAAGTATTTTCCCATGGTCTTTCTTTTTGTCTTCTTCTTCTGGGACCCCTATGATTCAAATGTTGTAGTGTTTAATATTGTCCTGGAGGTCTCTGAGAGTGTCTTCATTTCTTTTAATTCGTTTTTCTTTTATCCTCTCTGATTCATTTATTTCTTCCATTCTATCTTCTAATTCACTAATCCTATCTTTCTTTTTTTTAATTTTATTTTATTTTTAAATTTTACATAACTGATCCTATCTTCTGCCTCTGTTATTCTACTATTTGTTGCCTTCAGAGTGTTTTTAATTTCATTTATTGCATTATTCATTATATATTGACTTTTTAAAATTTCTTCTAGGTCCTTGTTAAACCTGTCTTGCATCTTCTCAATCCTTGTCTCCAGGCTATTTATCTGTGATTCCATCTTCGATTTCAAGATTTTGGATCGATTTCACTATCATTATTTGGAATTCTTTATCAGGTAGATTCCCTATCTCTTCCTCTTTTGTTTGGTTTGGTGGGCATTTATCCTATTCCTTTATCTGCTGGGTATTCCTCTGTCTCTTCATCTTGTTTAAATTGCTGAGTTTGGGGTGTCCTTTCTGTATTCTGGCAGTTTGTGGAGTTCTCTTTATTGTGGCGTTTCCTCACTGTGTGTGGGTTTGTACAGGTGGCTTGACAAGGTTTCTTGGTTAGGGAAGCTTGTGTCAGTATTCTGGTGGGTGGAGCTGTATTTCTTTTCTCTGGAGTGCAATGAAGTGTCCAGTAATGAGTTATGAGATGTCTATGGTTTTGGGGTGACTTTGAGCAGTCTGTATCTTGGAGCTCAGGTCTGTGTTCCTTTGTAGCTGAAGAATTTGCTTGGTATGTCTTTCCCTGGAACTTATTGGCCCTTGTGTGGTGCTTGGTTTCAGTGTAGGTATGGAGGCTTTTGATGAGCTCCTGTTAATTAATTTTCCTTGGAGTCAGGAGTTCCTTGGAGTCAGGGTTTGGACTTAAGCCTCCTGCTTCCAGTTATTGGTCTTATTTTTACAGTAGTTTCAAAACTTCTCATTCTATACAGCACCATTGATAAAACATCTACATTAAAGATGAAAAGTTTCTGTACCGTGAGGGTCACCCAGAGAGGTTCACAGCGTTACATGGAGAAGAGAAGAGGGAGGAGGGAGTTAGAGGTGACCCGAATAAGATGAGGTGGGATCAATAGAGTAGAGAGTGGGCTATCCAGTAATCTCTTCCTTATGTGCACTCCACAACTGGACCGCTCAGAGATGTTCGCGGAGTTATACAGAGAAAAGAAGAAGGAGGAAGGAGACAGAGGTGGCCAGGAGGATAAAAGGGGGGGAATGAAAAGGAGAGAGACAGATCCAGCCAGTAATCAGTTCCCTAAGTGTTCTCCACCGTCTGGAACACACAGAAATTCACAGAGTTGGGTAGAGTAGATAGGGGTTAGGGAGGAGACACAGGCGACCTGGTGGAGAAAAAGGAGAGTCCAAAGGGAGAGAGAGCAGTCGAGCCAGTAATCTCGCTCCCTAGTGAAAAGTGGGTACTGAAGATTGGGTTCTTAAAGGTACAAAATTGGTAACAAATACATAAAAGCAAAAATTAAAAATCTAGAGTAGAGTTTGGAATTCCAAAAATACGATGTTAAAGAAAAGAAGAAGGGAAAAGAAAAAGAGAAAAAACGAACAAACAAAAACAAACAAGGTCACGAAAATTATAAAGAAAATATAGGTACAAAATTGATAACTAATACCAAAAAGCAAAAGTTAAAAATCTAGAGTAGAGTTTGGAATTTCAAAAATACAATGTTAAAAAAAAAGAGGAATAAAGAGAGAGAGAGAGAGAGAAACTAAAGCAAACAAAGTCACAAAAATTATAAAGAAAATACAGGTACAAAATTGATATCAAATACCAAAAAGCATAAATTAAAAATCTAGAGTAGAGTTTGGAATTTCAGATATACAATGTTATATAAAAGAAGAAGAGAAAGAAACAGAGGGGAAAAAAGGTCACAGAAATTATAAAAAAAACTATTGTACAAAATTGATAACAAATACCAAAAAGCTAAAATTACAAATCTAGAGTAGAGTTTGGAATTTCAAAAATACAATGTTAAAGAAAAGAAGAAAAAAAACGTCAAAAAAATTATAATATATATATATATATATATATGAAGTTTGCTTTAAAAAAATAGGGTCTTTTTTTTTTTGCAAAGTAATAGGTTATAGAACTGAAAATTAAAGGAATAATAGAGGACTTAAAAATTTTTTTAAAAAAAGAAAGAATGATCGTAAAAATAGTAAAAATATATCTAGGACTTTCTCTGGTTTTGTTGTGAGTATTGTGGGTTCAGTTCATTTTTGGCTAGTTCCTTGGTCCAACTTATATTTCTCAAGATCTATAGGCCCCTTCCTATGTAGTCGGTAGTAACCACAGGGTTTTAATCTATTGCCTGTAGCTTCCAAGGCGGTTCCCTCTGTTATAGCTTCTTCTGTTTGCTGGTCTCTTCAGTGTCTGGTTTCCACCCTGACACAAAGGGGACGGTGGAGGACACTTTTTTTTTTTTTTTTTTTAGGCTCACTTGTTCAGTCGCACTGTGGGGAGGGAAGGAGGGATGCTGCAAACAAATAACACTAGCGTGTGCTCGCAGTGCCTCAGGCTCTAGGTTGTTCTGCTGGGAACCATCCGTGGCCGGCCCTGGGCTGCCTGCACCTCCCAGGTCCAAGCTGCTCAGGTTCAGGCACTCGGGTAGTCCTCAGAGGCGCAGACTTGGTTGGGCCTGTGTTTTGTGCCCTTCCCAGTTCCGAGCAGCTCAGGTGATGAGGTGTTTGGCGAGTGCAATTGCTGCGACTTATCACCTCCCTGCTGCTCGGTTATCTGGGTGTACAACCGGTGCACCTTCTAGGCAGATGTTGACCATCCAGACCCCCAAGAAGTTTTAGTTAGCAAAGAAGCCTGCTTACAGTTTTATAGATAATGTCTCTCTGGGGCTGTGATTGCTCCCTTCTGGCTCTGCCTGCCTGTCTCCAAAGGGGGATGGTCTGCAGCTGGCTATCTCTGTTCAGTCCTTTGTTCCGTGTGCAGGCCTGGCGGTGTCTTAGGTTAGGGCTGGCTTTTCGCATGGTAGATATCCCACAGTCTGGTTTGCTAGCCCCAATTATTTCACTCAGATAGCGCTCAGGGTTTTCAGGCCAGATCCTTACTCTAAGCGATGCAGCCCGCGCCGCACCTCCCTGCCCAGCCCCCACTTGCTAATGGCGTGTGCAGGCGTCTGCACTGCTTCTCCGCTGGGGGAGTTACCGTAGGGCTCGCAATCTGCGGGTTTTAATTGTTTATTTATTTTTCCTCCCTGTTATGTTGCCCTCTGTGCTTCCAAAGCTCGGCACAGATTCGGCAGTGAGAAGGTTTCCTGGTGTTTGGAAACTTCTCTCTTTTCAAGACTCCCTTCCCGGGATGGAACTCCATGCCTCCCTCTTTTGTCTCTTTTTTGTCTTTTATATTTTTTCCTACCTCCTTTCGAAGACTTGGGTTGCTTTTCTGGGTGTCTGATGTCCTCTGCAGCCATTCAGAAGTTGTTTTGTGGAATTTACTCGGTGTTTAAATGTTCTTTTGATGAATTTGTGGGGGATAAAGTGTTCTCCCCGTCCTACTCCTCCGCCATCTTCTTCTTGCTTTCATCTGTTGTGCCTTATTCTCATTTACGTCTAAGGACCCTTGGACTTTTGACATTTTTGCCTATGACTGTAATTTTTGACTGAGATAAAATCTTAAATTTAGATATTAAGAATGTCAAGAAGCACTCTTTTAAGTGTGAGTCACTCAGTCATGTCCAGTTATTCATGACCCATGGACTGTAGCCCACCAGGTCCTCTGTCCATAGAATTTTCCAGGCAAGAATATTGGCATGTGTAGCCATTCCTTTCTCTAGGGGATCTTCCTGACCCAGGGGTCAAACCCTGGTCTCCTGCATTGCAGGCAGATTCTTTACCATATGAACCACCAGAGAACCCTGATCCCTGTACACGGATGTAAAAATCCTCAAAAGAATATTAGCAAACCAAACTGAAGATACATTAAAAAGAATCATACACTATGATCAAATGGAATTTATTCTGTGCCTGCAAGCATGATTTATTATCTGCACATCAATCGCTGTGATACATAATATGAGCAAAATTAAGAATGAAATCATGTGATCTTCTCAATAATTGCAGAAAAAGCTTTCAACAAAGCATAACATCAATTTTGGTACAATCTCTCAATACAGTGGTTGAACATGGAACATCCTAAAGGGTATATAAGACAAGCCCACAGGTAACATCCAACTCAGAGGTAAAGAGGTGACAGATTTTCCTAAAAGATCAGGAATAGTACAAGGATGCCCACTCTCACCAATCTTATTCAACATAGTAGTGGAAGTTTCCTACCCAGAATGACTAGGCAAGAAAAGGAAATAAAAGGCATCCCCACTGGAACAAATGAAGTTACACTGCCACTATTCGATTATGACAGGATTTATATGAAACCCTAAAAACTCCACCAAGTAACAAGTATTAAAACTAATAAACTCAGCAGTGTAGCAGGATATGTATGAACCATCAGAGAGAGAACAGAACAGTACCATATACAAATACATCAAAAAAAAATGAAATAAATTTAACTGAGGAGCAGAAACACCTGTACAATCACAGGCTCCAAGACATAGAGTCTGCGTTCAAATCCCACCTTACATTGACCTGCAGAGTGACCCAGGGCAAATCACACAATGATCTGAGGCTTAATATATTCAATAGTAAATGGACAGAAATCCAGTTATCCTCCTCCCAGGGCTGTGAAACTCCAAGGAAATGCTTATTTAGGCCCAGGTGTTGGAGTATCTCCAGAAGCTTCACCTTGTATGAAACTCCTCTACAACTGGGCTCTCCTGATCCTGTGGGTGAGGGTCAAGTGTAGAGCCTGGGAGCCAAATGGGACTGGACAAGGACGAGGACAAAAAAAATACTAGTTCTGTGTCAGGGAGGGAAGCCACCTCCTTTCCAGATCTCAGAGTGGGGCCTGCACCGAGGGCCTGGGGGTTGCACAATCAGATGTGAACCCCGAACCCCCCACAGCAGGGATGGAGTCTTCCTGGCAAGAACCTTCTCTCTGGCCCAGGCTCCAGTGTGATGTAGTGCTGCTCCCTGAGTTCTCCATGTCTCCACCAGGCAAAGAGCTCTCGGGACTTGGAGGTCTATTAAACCACAGGTGCCTGAGAGTCAGAATGACACAAGGACTAACAACATTGAAAATTAGCTATATTAAAAAAAATGACAGAAGTACAGATAAGGCAGGGGATGAGAAGCAGAAGGATTGACTACTTCTCAAGACTTTAGCAGAAATATCTCCACACCAGCTCAGCAGAGCCCACAGGAGGAAAATATAATGGAAAAGCAGGCTATGGGTATATCTTTACACTGCTGGACCCAGGGACCCAAGTCCGAATCCACCAACATCGTTTTGCATATCCAGACATCAAGAGGAAGAAACACAGACCTTGCCTTAGGAAGTCTCAGCCAGACTTAATATTGGGGTTGCTGAGCATGGTTACATGGTCACTATGGACTCAGCCCCTCCTCTGTGCTCACATCCTCTGTCCTCACAGAAACATACACAGTTCACTACAGAGAACCCTCTGAGGGTACTTGCGTATACTAGAAACAGGCAATGGTGAAGTGCGAAGAGAAGACGCAGAAATGGAAACATGCCTCTGGGGTGCTGTACAAATTTCCAAATATCTGAAGTTCTTGATACTTGGCATTTTTTAAAAAAGCTTCTTAATGTGTAAATGCAGAAAGGACATTTCCAGGAGAAAGGACAAAGGAATCATCCCATTTGAACAATTTGGTATCCATGTGGGAAGGTAAGTTGGATCCCTACCTCACAAAACACCACCAAACCAATTAGACACATACTGCTGCTGCTGCTGCTAAGTCGCTTCAGTTGTGTCCAACTCTGTGTGATCCCATAGATGGCAGCCCATCAGGCTCCCCCGTCCCTGGGATTCTCCAGGCAAGAACAATGGAGTAGGTTGCCATTTCCTTCTCCAATGCATGAATGTGAAAAGTGAAAGTGCATCGGACCAGGACTGGCGACTCGTTTCATACATGATATTATACATGTTTCAATGCCATTCTCCCAAATCCCTCTCCCACAGAGTCCATAAGACTGATCTATACATCAGTGTCTCTTTTGCTGTCTCGTACACAGGGTTATTGTTACCATCTTCCTAAATCCCATATATATGTGTTAGTATACTGTATTGGTGTTTTTCTTTCTGGCTTACTTCACTCTGTATAATAGGTTCCAGTTTCATCCACCTCATTAGAACTGATTCAAATGTATTCTTTTTAATGGCTGAGTAATACTCCATTGTGTAAATATACCACAGCTTTCTTATCCATTCATCTGCTGATGGGCATCTAGGTTGCTTCCATGTCCTGGCTATTATAAACAGTGCTGCGATGAACATTGGGGTACTCGTGTCTCTTTCCCTTCTGGTTTCCTCAGTGTGTATGGCCAGAAGTGGGACTGCTGGATCATAAGGCAGTTCTATTTCCAGTTTTTTAAGGAATCTCCACACTGTTCTCCATAGTGGCTGCTTGGTGCTGGTGCACTGGGACGACCCAGAGGGAGGGTATGGGGAGGGAGGAGGAAGGAGGGTTCAGGATGGGGAGCACGGGTATACCTGTGGTGGATTCATTTCGATGTTTGGCAAAACTAATACAATATTGTAAAGTTTAAAAATAAAATAAAATTAAAAAAAAGTGAAAGTGAAGTCACTCAGTCATGTCCAACTCTAGGCGACCCCATGGACTGCAGCCTGCTGGGCTCCTCCACCCATGGGATTTTCCAGACAAGAGTACTGGAGTGGGGTGCCATTGCCTTCCCCGAGACACATACTAAAAACCAACAATTGAAGGAAAAACTTTACAAAATTTTGAACCATTTTTGATGAGGGAATATCTTCTCTTTAAATTGAGGTACTGTTGATTTACAATAATTTAAGGTGTACAGCAAAGTGATTCAGTGATTCAGCCTCTCAGGTACTTCCTTGGACAAAATTCATTCCCTTTGGGAGGCCCTTAGGCCATGCCCTCTACTCAGAACAGCTAAGAATCCTGAATAGGCAAAGCAGCATGTGGTGGTGTTAAGTGAGGGTTTTAAGACTGAATAAACTATTCTAACATGATACAAGAAACAAGCCCAGAGTTTAAGAGGATCTCCAAACCTACCTTCTTGCTCCCTTGAATGTCGGTGCTTGAAAAAGTGCTTAGGAAGGGAAAAGGTGTGTCATGAATATTTGGTTTGCAGAGGGGACAAAGCGGTGTGTAGAGAGGATGTGCAGGCATGTCCCAGGACACTGAGCACATGGACACAGTGACCGGACTCTCAGCCCTGCTCTTGGGGCATTGCAGTGTCTCCACCCCTGACAGAGGGTGAGCAGCTCACACGTGTCCTGGAGAGTATGGTCACATGACCTGGACCTGGCCAATCGGTGTGTTCCATCCTCCCTGGCCACTGTGAGTGGCTCAGGACTGGGGCGGTGACCAATTGGGGCCCAGGGCAGAGCCTCACCGCTGGAATCAAGAGAAGAGGAGGGCTGGTTCTGCTGGAATGGGTGGGGCCATGTGAGGTCAGGCCACAGCAGTGCAAAGGGCATGAGGTCAGCCTGGGGCAGTTGGTGGCCTTCCCGTGCTCATCAGGGCAGAGCCGCCGGCCTGAGAAGGAGGGCGCAGCTGAGCCCAGGGGTTGAGAGTGCCGGTTCCTGCTATGGTCCGGGAGCTCCACCTGAGACGGGAGGGAAGCCGTCTGCCCGTGAGTCCTCTCCTGCTTGTCTGTCAGCTTGTTTGAACCACGCTGGGTTTTCTGTCCAGCTGGCTAAGTGGAGACCCTGGAAATGCACCTGTGTGGGTTTTGGCTGGCTTCAGGGAAGAAATGCCAGATGACACTGGGCGACTCCAGTTTAATCTGGATTCAGGTCATATCTCTTGAAAGTGAAGTGAAAGACCCTCAGTCGTGTCCAACTCTTGGCGACCCCATGGGCTATACAGTCCATGGAATGCTCCAGGCCAGAATACTAGAGTGGGTAGCCTTTCCCTTCTCCAGGGGATCTTCCCAGTCCAGGTATTGAACCCAGGTTTCCTGCATTGTAGGCAGATTCTTTACCAGCTGAGCCACAAGAGAAGCCCAAGAATACTGCAATGGGTAGCCTGTCCCTTCTGTAGCAGATCAACATTCCTGACCCAGGAATCAAACCGGGGTCTCCTGCATGGCAGGAGGATTCTTTACCAGCTGAGCTATCAGGGAAGCCCAGTATCTCTTAAGTCCAGCTATTCATTGTAGGATTACCCTAATTAGTCTTCATGGGATTAAGGTAGCAACCTGCTAAGGTAGCAATCGATGTCCTTTTTCTACAGGACAAAACCGGGGCTCAAAGAAAGGGGTAACACAGCTCAGCAAGAAAGTGTGTACCTAGACAAAACCCCCAGGTCCTGCTGTTACAACTCAGGGAAGCCATATGGTGTGGCTTGTCCATGTTACAGGGGCTAAGACACCCAGCCCACACTGGATACTGTGGGTACCTGACTTGGTAACTGCCTTCTAGCAGCTCTGAGACTCAAAAAAGCAATTTTCAATGGAGGAAGGACACGTCCCTCCATGCACTCCACCACACCCTCCAGGTACTCTCACACCCTGCCCCCTTTCTCTTGCTTTGTGAGGGAATAAGCTTCACACTCATGTGACCACACTGGCTGTCCACTGTTCATGAGCTACCACCTGGAGCTGCTACCAGAGAGGCCAAGAGCCTTTGCCCCTGAGTACCTCTCTTTCCTTTGCACCATGGGGGCCCTCCTCTGCACCTGCACACCAGAGGCCTTTTCTGAGACATGCAGGGACCCTCCTTCAGTTTGCAACAGGTTGCATCCATTGCTGTCCTTTCAATGCTTCCCTTGACACTCAGTTCTTGAGCTTCTTTGTCTGCATTGCGACCCACCTGGCTGCCATGGGAGGGACAGAGCTGACCATGAATCCAAAGCTCAGGTCTGACAGGCAGGAATCTGTGTATAAAGGACCTGATTAATCACTCTGTAGAGGCTGTAGTGGGCTCCAGGGATCTGTAAGTAGGGCTTGGGCCAAAGTGATTCCACAGCTGTTTTAATGCCTGGGGAGGGCCTGGCTATAGTGGGGGTGGGGTGAGTCTCCTGAGGTTCTGAAGGCCCACTGTGTGCAGGTTCATGGTGCACAGAGAAGAGAAGGTGGAGTTATTCCCTGGAGGTGGTCACAGCTCATGGATGAGCCAGACAGGCAGGCAGGGCATGATAGCACCTGAGCTGCCTTCATGAGTGAATGGTGTGGGGGCAGAGGAAGAGAACCAGGTCTGCTCCCTTATTGGAGCCCAGGGCAGGTTGTCACCAAACTAAACACTTACTATGGTGATGACCGTCACTGCTGTATGCAAAGGGTTTACATTGGTGTGTGTCTTCATCAAACGGTCAGGCCTTCTCTAAGCTACACTGGCCATGGGCATTGCCTCTCCTTGGAATTTGACATGTTTCGTCTCTTCCTCACTGAACATTCATTTCAAAGAGGGTTTTTGGGCCACAGGGATGTTGGGTTTTTCTCTAGCTTTGTCTCATAATGAACGCTTTTCCGCTTGTTGGTGTGGTTTGTTTTCCCAGCTCCCTTTCTTGGCTTATTTTCTGAATTTGTTTCTGCCAGAGGAGGAGCTCAGAATTTGCCTTCTGGCTGAGATGTGACACTTACAATAGCAATGCCTCCCTGGATATTATGACCAGATTTGCTGAAAGGGCTTTGTTTTGCAGAAGACATTTTGAAAGTACCTACACTGTCCTTTCAGATACCCAAAGGCTATTTGAAATGAAATATTAAAAAAAAAAAAATAATTCTCAAGTTTAGTCTTACAATATGTGGGGAGTCAGAAAAACCCCTGGAGAAGGGAAACATTCCCCACTCCAGTATTCTGGCCTAGAGAATTCCATGGAGTGTATAGTCCATGGAGTCGTAAAGAATCAGACAAAATCTGATGACTGAACAACAACGAAGCTTCACCATTTGTCAAACAGTATTTACACGACTGTGTGAATTTTCAGTGGCTCATTGGTGTCCAACTCTTTGCAGCCCTGTGAACTGTAGCCCCTAAGATCCTCTATCCATGGAATTTTTCAGGCAAGAATACTGAAATGGGTTGCCATTTCCTCCTTCAGGGGATCTTCCTGACCCAGGGATTGAACCCAGGTCTCCTGCATCTCCTACATTGGCTGGCAGGTTCTTTTCTGCTGAACCAGCTGGGAAACATGACATCACTGGGTTATCCTAAAGTACTTAACTTAGAGTCTGCTGCTGCTGCTGCTGCTGCCAAGTCGCTTCAGTTGTGTCCAACTCTATGTGACCCCAGAGAAGCAGCCCACCAGGCTCCCCCATCCCTGGGATTCTTTAGGCAAGAACACTGGAGTGGGTTGCCATTTCCTTCTCCAATTTAGAGTCTGGCATTCGGGAAATTCTCATTGATGATGTGAATATTCAGTCATATATCATTGTTGCTCATATGATAATGGAATGGCCATGCTCACAAAGGAGAAAGAAGAGCCTTTCCAAGTTCAATTAAATCCTTCACCACACATGTCTTTTAAAAAACTTCTTGACTTTGAAATGAACATCAAACATAAAGACAGTGGTTATGGCCACCAGAAAAGACCGAGTTGTACCAAAAAGTGATGAGGATTCTTCTCCTGGTTTCAACATGCATGCGTTGTTTCCCCGGCACCACTCAGCACTTTTCTGACAGCAGCTGGGGGTCCTGCAGCTTATCTCAGTATGGACACTGCCTATCTGAAGGTAGTGCCAGACCCCACAGGTTAAAGGCCCAGCCCTACAAGACCCTCCCCCAATTCCAGCCATCATTTGCAAGCCCAGACTGTCACCTGTGCTCTGACCTACTGTCTACCGTTCAGAGGTTCTAACGACTTTGGGTTCTGTTAATTTGTAGAGTGGCTCACAGAACTCAGAGAAACATATTGCTTGCTAGATCGCAGCTTTATTGTAAAAGGTAATAAACTCAGGAACAGCAGATGGAAGGGGATGCACAGGACTGGGCGTGTTGGGGGAGGCACAGAACTTCATGCTTTCCGAGCCTCGCTTTCCCCAAATCTGCATGTGTTCATCAGCCCAGAAGCTGCCCAGACCCTGTTTGGGGGTTTTTATGGAGGATTTATCACACAAGCACAATTTATTAAATCACTGGCTGTTGGTGATTGCTTCAACTGGAAGCCCTTCTCACTTTCCCAGGCATGGTGGGGGTGGGGAGGGACCAGACGTTCCAACCCTCTATGGGGTTAGTTCCACTGGCAAGCATCCCCCAGCTCTGGAAAGGGGGCACGTCGGTCACCTAGGCAAACAGACCCCACCTGGAACCAGCCCTCCAGTTCACACCCATGCGGGACTCCGGTGCCAACAGGAAGAGCAGGCAGGCCCCAGGGCTGCCAAGAATGCACCCGGTCATTAGGGACTGACCCAGCATCATGTGCCTTGAACACATTCGAGGAGAACACGACCCCTCCCACAGAGCAGCCCTGGCATCAGAGGCCCTCCGAGTGGTGGTATCCTTGGAGCTGAGGAAGCCAAGAGCACAGAGAGGGGGAGGTTGACCAGGCCCTTGTGGTGGTCAGAAGTCCATCCCAGGCCTCCCACTGGGTCTCCAGGGCTTCTTGGCCCAGCGGTGCTCAGCAGCCGTCCTGTGTGTCCCTGCCATGCACGCATGCTCCCCACAGCTCCTGATGGATCATGAGCCGGGGAAGGGTGCACACACAGGATGCCGTGGGGGTGCCCCCACCACCCTCAGGCCTGAGCACTTGGCACCCCCTAATTCCCTGATGGCAGTGACAGGGCCCTCTGGGGTGGGCGGCAGATATGGGGTCAGGGTGGGCTGGGGAAGTGTGCTGCCCGGGAGCCCTCTGGGGGCAGCTAGGGACCCCACGCTCGGCCTCACTGAGGCCAACCTTCCAGCAACCTCGGATACTGCCCCCCAGCAGAGACGGTGACCTTGATGTACAACACCTAGGCTCAGGCAGCCTGGGGACAAAGAGGGGCCCTTGGCATCCTCGACCACCAGGAATCCCCCACAGGGATGGTTTTGCTTGTTCTGTGATTCGCGTCTTCCTTCTAAAAGGAAAGTGCCAGGAGTGACTGTGGTGGGGTCTGTGTTCCTGTGAGTTGAGCCGGGAGTGGAGGTTTAACCCCATCCAGTCTGCGCTGGGCGAGCCTCCCCCTCCCCTCCCCCACCTTGGATGGCACAGTCCTGGCCACTCTTCTGGGCCTTCTTGGCTCTTTAGCAGCTTTAAGGTGTGACATTTGTTTTCTTATTTCTTGTCTTTGTCCAGCATTTGGTGGCAGTCCATTGCAAGGGCCCTAGCCCTGTCCCCTCCCCGAGCCCCTTGGCCTTCCCCATGCCCACACCAAGGCTCGAGGCCCCTGCGGTCCTGTAGCCTCCAGACTCCCCACCCGAGGGGCCAGTCCGGACAGAAGCCACCACTCTGGGACGTCTGGCTGGTGGAGGTGACCGGCGTCTCTCGGTTTCTTCCCGCAGGGAGCAGACTGCTATCAGGCTGGGCGCCAGGGTTTAAAACATCCCATATTTGTAAGAACGAGGACATCCCATATGTCGAACGAGTCCCACGGCCCTTTCCCAATCCTGCCAGATGTTTTTGAGGGAGGGACCCTGTCACTCATGTAAACAGCAGAACGTGTTTTCCCAGGGATGCTGGCCTGGGCACTGCTTCTTGACCACTGTCGAGAGAAATCTCCACAGACTTGGGAATATATTTTGGGTTTCTGTGTGTGGCTGAGTAGAGTGCACAGAAATAAACCTGGGTTGTAACAGGAAAGACGGGGTTGGCCATATGGATCCATCCATGGTCACTCCTAGTGCCCCATGTGGTCAACCCCATGCCCAGGAGTCCCCAGGCTAGAGGCATTGCTGCCTCTTGGGTCTCAGTGCCCCAGGGCCCCTGGGGTAGGGGAAGCGGCTTCCAGCTTCTTTGCAAAGAGAGTCTGTGCAGGGGTGGTCTTAGCAGCCTCAAGGTCGTGGAGAGGCAGCATACCCCCAGCCACGGGGTTGGGCAGGGGTGCTGAGAGCACCAAGAACTGCCCCCAACTGTGAAGCAAGTCACGTATGGCAAAGATTTGCAGAGGAGCAATAGGTGGTCTCCGAGAGGCTGAGTCACTCGCCAGAGACAACACAGCAGCAGACCGGGACTCCGACCCAGGTCGCTTTAAACCAAGGCTCCCTCCTGTGCCCATCTGACCTGCCCCTTGAGGTCAGTAGGAAGATCTGGGCTCCCCTGGCCTGAGCCCCTGGGTCTGCCTCCCTCGTCCATGCTGGGATGTGTCCATTCCCAAACTATGCGCTGTGTCCCTCAGCCCTGGGCCTTCATGTCTGGCTCCAGGCTCCCTGCAGGTGAACCCCACACTCTCCAGCACACCTCCGAGCCCTGCCCATCTGGTCCCTGTGCCCGAGTGTCCTGATCCTAAGTGTGTTCTTGAGGCAGCCTCAGGACTGAGGTCCTGGAGCCCTGCTTCTTTGAAGCTCCCTGCACCAAGCCCAGTGAGGCTTTGCCCTGTGGCCTCATGACAAGTGTGGTGGGCTGAGTGGTGGCCCCAACAGCCATCCATCCTTCTGAAGCCTACAAAGGTGACCTTATTCCGATGAAAGGTCTCAGCAGAAGAAAGTAAGTTCCTGACCTCTGCACCAGATCACCCGGGATGCATGTGGACCCTAAATCCAATGATGGGTGTCCTTGGAAGAGAAGAGGAGGTGATCTGAGGCACAGAGCCATCCAGGGGAGAAGGTTTGTGCAGATGATACAGAGGTCAGGGTGATGTGGCCACAAGCCCAGGGAGGCCTGGGGTGCCCCAAGGGCTGGACCAGGCCACAGGGACCCTCCCCTGGAGCTTCTGGAAGGAGCTCAGCCCTGCCCACACCTTGATCACAGGTATCTGGCTCCAGAACAGGGGGAGAATGAATTTGTGTTAAAGCTGTCTGATCTGTGGTCAGTGGCTGCAGCTGCCCTTGGACACTGAGAGTGAACTTGCCAGCTCCAAGGTGAGAACAGTGGCAGGACCTGCCCCCCACCCGGACACACAATCTTGTCATGAGGTTAAATTAGTTAATACACACAGATGCCTGAATCAGAGACTGACACTTGGAGCTCAGCCCCCTTCACTTCCTCCTCCTCGTCATCATCACCGTCATTGTTAGGGGCCCTCATCCACTCGTTCAGTGGACACTCAGTGCTCCTGCATGGCCCTGATGTGGGCAGCGAGGCTGGTGAGCTGGGAGGCTCCACACAGGACTCACCCTGCCTGCTGGGGCTGCATGGACAAGGCCTGTGCAGTGACACAGAGGCCCCAGGAGAGGCTGGATCCTCCGGTCATAGGAGGCACGGGCGCCTCAGCATCAGAGGTGGAGGGGTGAGGGGGAGTGCAGTTCTTCACTCAAAGTGAGGGAAGAACCCCATGTGGCACCCAGTGTCTGGGAGCCTCCCTTTGCCCTCGCAGGCTGCGGGCAGAGCCATGGATGACCAGGAGTCTGCATCTCACTAGGGGCAGAGGCTGGTGCTGAGTGAATCCTCAGTGAGGTTGTTTTCTTAAAAACCATGTTAAGTGACTTCAGTGCTTTGGCCACCTCATGCGGAGTTGACCCATTGGAAAACACTCTGATGCTGGGAATCCACTGGACTCGATGGATGTGAGTCTGAGTGAACTCCGGGAGTTGGTGATGGACAGGGAGGTCTGGCATGCTGCAATTCATGGGGTCACAAAGAGTTGGACATGACTGAGCGACTGAACTGAACTGACTTCAGCTCCATTGTTTTTTGCCAAAAACCTACAATAATCCCCAAAACTTTGTACACTCCAAGGGTAGTGACTGGACGTGGAGCCCAGCACAGACCCAAGTCAGTCCTGCCCTGAGTCCCACGGGCCGGTCACACCATCCCCCTTTTGTGGCCTGGCTTTCTTCTGCCAGGACCCCCAGAATGGTGGAAAGGCAAGTGTGGCCTCAAGCTGAGGGCCCCAGCGTGGGCTCCAAGCCCCTGGGGGTCCCCTTGGGAAGTCTGGTGGACCATAGTCCCCACTGCTGTCGGGCAACTCTGTCTTGGGGAATGTCGTGTTTCTTTGCTTTCTGTTGTGATGGGGCACCCCAGTTATCTCGGGGCGATTGGGAAGTCTGCTGGTGTTACATGTTCCCACCTTAGATGGGGAAACATTATTGCTGCATTGACGCTGCTCTCTTGATACTGGGAATCTGTTAAGCACAAATGGCAAGGGGAACAGAGAAAAACAGATAAATGGAGAGTTACTGGGTTGCTTCAGGTCTCATCTGTGATTAAGAGTGTGTACAGCCTGCACGTGAACCTGGGTTCCCACACCTGCCAGCTACCAGGTGCCAGGCCCTGATTTTAGATCCCCAGCTTCATTAAGGAGTCATTGACAGATACAGTTTGTGTGTATTTAAAGTCTACATTGTGATGGCTTGATGCCCATAGACTTCATGGAATGATTGCCCAACATACGCATTGCCTCACACGGTTAACTCTGTGTGTGTGTGTGTGTGTGTGTGTGTGTGTCTTTTATGTTGTTCTTATAATCCATGAACACAATATAGATAGCTCTCCATTTTTTTTTTTTTTAAATTTTTTAATTTTATTTTATTTTTAAACTTTACATAACTGTATTAGATTTGCCAAATATCAAAATGAATCCGCCACAGGTATACATGTGTTCCCCATCCTGAACCCTCCTCCCTCCTCCCTCCCCATTCCATCCCTCTGGGTCGTCCCAGTGCACCAGCCCCAAGCATCCAGTATCGTCCATTGAACCTGGACTGGCGACTCGTTTCATACATGATATTATACATGTTTCAATGTCATTCTCCCAAATCATCCCACTCTCTCCCTCTCCCACTGAGTTAAAAACTGTTCTATACATCAGTGTCTCTTTTGCGGCCTCGTATACGGGATTATTGTTACCAATAAGGCTCTACTACAAAGAGAGCCTTTCTAAATACCATATATATGCGTTAGTATACTGTATTGGTGTTTTTCTTTCTGGCTTACTTCACTCTGTATAATAGGCTCCAGTTTCATTCACCTCATTAGAACTGATTCAAATGTATTCTTTTTAATGGCTGAGTAAATATCTATAGTGTATATGTACCACAGCTTTCTTATCCATTCATCTGCTGATGGACATCTAGGTTGCTTCCATGTCCTGGCTATTATAAACAGTGCTGCGATGAACATTGGGGTACATGTGTCTCTTTCAATTCTGGTTTCCTCGGTGTGTATTCTCAGCAGTAGGTTTGTTGGGTCATAAGGCAGTTCTATTTCCAGTTTCTTAAGGAATCTCCACACTGTTCTCCAGAGTGGTTGTACTAGTTTGCATTCCAACCAACAGTGTAAGAGGGTTCCCTTTTCTCCACCCCCTTTCCAGCATTTATTGCTTGTAGACTTTTGGATTGCAGCCATTCTGACTGGCGTGAAATAGTACCTCATACTGATTTTGATTTGCATTTCTCTGATAATGAGTGACGTTGAGCATCTTTTCATGTGTTTGTTAGCCATCTGTATGTCTTCTTTGGAGAAATGTCTATTTAGTTCTTTGGCCCATGTTTTGATTGGGTCATTTATTTTTCTGGAATTGAGCAGTAGGAGTTGCTTGTATATTTTTGAGATTAGTTGTTTGTCAGTTGCTTCTTTTGCTATTATTTTCTCCCATTCTGAAGGCTGTCTTTTTGTCTTGCTAATAGTTTCCTTTGTTGTGCAGAAGCTTTTAAGTTTAATTAGGTCCCATTTGTTTATTTTTGCTTTTATTTCCAATATTCTGGGAGGTGGGTCATAGAGGATCCTGCTGTGATGTATGTCCGAAAGTGTTTTGCCTGTTCTCCTCTAGGAGTTTTATAGTTTCTGGTCTTATGTTTAAATCTTTAATCCATTTTTAGTTTACTTGTGTGTATGGTATTAGAAAATGTTCTAGTTTCATTCTTTTATAAGTGGTTGACCAGATTTCCCAGCACCACTTGTTAAAGAGATTGTCTTTAATTCATTGTATATTCTTGCCTCCTTTGTCAAAGATAAGGTGTCCATAGGTGCATGGATTTATCTCTGGGCTTTCTATTTTGTTCCATTGATCTATATTTCTGTCTTTGTGCCAGTACCATACTGTCTTGATGACTGTGGCTTTGTAGTAGAGCCTGAAGTCAGGTAGGTTGATTCCCCCAGTTCCATTCTTCCTTCTCAAGATTGCGTTGGCTATTCGAGGTTTTAGTATTTCCATACAAATTGTGAAATTATTTGTTCTAGCTCTGTGAAGAATACCGTTGGTAGCTTGATAGGGATTGCATTGAGTCTATAAATTGCTTTGGGTAGTATACTCATTTTCACTATATTGATTCTTCCAATCCATGAACATGGTATATTTCTCCATCTATTAGTGTCCTCTTTGATTTCTTTCACCAGTGTTTTATAGTTTTCTATATATAGGTCTTTAGTTTCTTTAGGTTGATATATTCCTGAGTATTTTATTCTTTTCGTTGCAATGGTGAATGGAATTGTTTCCTTAATTTCTCTTTCTATTTCTCATTATTAGTGTATAGGAATGCAAGGGATTTCTGTGTGTTGATTTTATATCCTGCAACTTTACTATAATCATTGATTAGTTCTAGTAATTTTCTGGTGGAGTGTTTAGGGTTTTCTATGTAGAGGATCATGTCATCTGCAAACAGTGAGAGTTTTACTTCTTCTTTTCCAATTTGTATTCCTTATCTTTCTTTTTCTGTTCTGATTGCTGTGGCCAAAACTTCCAAAACTATGTTGAATAGTAATGGTAAAAGTGGGCACCCTTGTCTTGTTCCGGACTTTAGGGGAAATGCTTTCAATTTTTCACCATTGAGGATAATGTTTGCTGTGGGTTTGTCATATACAGTTTTTATTATGTTGAGGTATCTTCCTTCTATTCCTGCTTTCTGGAGAGTTTTTATCATAAATGGATGTTGAATTTTGTCAAAGGCTTTCTCTGCATCTATTGAGATAATCATATGGTTTTTATTTTCCAATTTGTTAATGTGGTGTATTACATTGGTTGATTTACAGATATTGAGGAATCCTTGCGTCCCTGGGATAAAGCCCACTTGGTCATGGTGTATGATCTTTTTAATGTGTTGTTGGATTCTGATTGCTAGAATTTTGTTAAGGATTTTTGCATCTATGTCCATCAGTGATATTGGCCTGTAGTTTTCTTTTTTTTCTTTCTTTTTTTTTTTTGTGGCATCTTTGTCAGGTTTTGGTATTAGAGTGATGGTGGCCTCACTCTAGATAGAATGAGTTTGGAAGTTTACCTTCCTCCACAATTTTCTGGAAGAGTTTGAGTAGGATAGGTGTTAGCTCTTCTCTAAATTTTTGGTAGAATTCAGCTGTGAAGCCATCTGGACCTGGGCTTTTGTTTGCTGGAAGATTTCTTATTACAGTTTCAATTTCCATGCTTGTGATGGGTCTGTTAAGATTTTCTATTCCTTCCTGGTCCAGTTTTGGAAAGTTGTTCTTTTCTAAGAATTTGTCCATTTCTTCCATGTTGTCCATTTTATTGGCATATAATTGTTGATAGTAGTCTCTTATGATCCTTTGTATTTCTGTGTTGTCTGTTGTGATCTCTCCATTTTCATTTCTAATTTTATTGATTTGATTTTTCTCCCTTTGATTCTTGATGAGTCTGGCTAACGGTTTGTCAATTTTATTTATCCTTTCAAAGAACCAGCTTTTGGCTTTGTTGATTTTTGCTTTGGTCTCTTTTGTTTCTTTTGCATTTATTTCTGCCCTAATTTTAAAGATTTCTTTCCTTCTACTAACCCTGAGGTTCTTCATTTCTTCCTTTTCTAGTTGCTTTAGCTATAGAGTTAGGTTATTTATTTGACTTTTTTCTTGTTTCTTGAGGTGTGCCTGTATTGCTATGAACTTTCCCCTTAGGACTGCTTTTACAGTGTCCCACAGGTTTTGGGTTGTTGTGTTTTCATTTTCATTAGTTTCTATGCAAATTTTGATTTCTTTTTTGATTTCTTCTGTGATTTGTTGGTTATTAAGCAGCGTGTTGTTCAGCCTCCATATGTTGGAATTTTTAATAGCTTTTCTCTTGTAATTAAGATCTAATCTTACTGCATTGTGGTCAGAAAAGATGCTTGGAATGATTTCAATTTTTTTTTTAATTTACCAGGGCTAGATTTATGGCCCTGGATGCGATCTATCCTGGAGAAGGTTCCATGTGCGCTTGAGAAAAATGTGAAATTCATTGTTTTGGGGTGAAATGTTCTATAGATATCAATTAGGTCTGACTGGTCTATTGTATCATTTAAAGTTTGTGTTTCCTTGTTAATTTTCTGTTTAGTTGATCTATCCATAGGTGTGAGTGGGGTATTAAAGTCCCCCACTATTATTGTGTTATTGTTAATTTCTCCTTTCATACTTGTTAGCATTTGTCTTATATATTGCAGTACTCCTATGTTGGGTGCATATATATTTATAATTGTTATATCTTCTTCTTGGATTGATCCTTTGATCATTATGTAGTACCTTCTTTGTCACTTCTTTTGCCAGCCTTTGTTTTAAAGTCTATTTTATCTGATATGAGTATTGCTACTCCCGCTTTTTTTTGGTCTCTATTTGCATGGAAAATCTTTTTCCAGCATTTCACTTTCAGTCTGTATATGTCCCCTGTTTTGAGGTGGGTCTCTTGTAGACAACATATATAGGGGTCTTGCTTTTGTATCCATTCAGCCAGTCTTTGTCTTTTGGTTGGGGCATTCAACCCATTTACTTTTAAGGTAATTATTGATAAGCATGATCCCATTGCCATTTACTTTATTGTTTTGGGTTCGAGTTTATACACCCTTTTTGTGTTTCCTGTCTAGAGAATATACTTTAGTATTTGTTGGAGAGCTGGTTTGGTGGTGCTGAATTCTCTCAGCTTTTGCTTGTCTGTAAAGCATTACTGCTGGCGTCCAGCCCCAGCAGATCCAGGGTATTCGAAGGAGGCACAGCTTCGGCGACCTATTTATTTATTTATTTATCAAAGATATAAAGAGTAATAGAATGAGGATAGCTCAGTAGGAAAATTCAGTGGAGAAAAGAAGCTGAGTAGCTCGGTTTACGTGGAAAATCAATATAACCCGTTGCACCAGGTTAGCTCTGGCCACAGAGGCCACAGGCGCCCTCTCTAATAGTGGAAGGTGCCCCACCTTAGACACCTTCTCGAGTGGGTCTTAGAAGCCCAGGTAAATAAATGGTCGCAGAGGATATCCATGCTCCAGATGGAGACTCAGCTGGAAATTGAGGGGAAGAATGACATGGAGAGACCAAGCTTTGGTGAGCAAGGCCCATAGCTTTATTTTCAACAGGGGCTTTTATACCCTAAGTTACACATAGAGAATAATAGGGGATGCAAAGTCAGCGGTCTTTGATCCTTATCAAAAACCAGGGTTTCTATCCTGCAAATTTATTGTATACAAATGGTTTAGGTGATTTACATCATCTTCTGGCCAGAAGGCCTATTAACATTTTAGGACTCTTGACAAAGACTTATCAACAAAGACTTATTTTCTCTAAGAGTAATTATTTTAAGGTTTGGCGCCATCTTCCGAAGATAAAATTGCATTCCTATAGGGCGGATGTGTAATGGGTTTACAAAAAGGAAAAAATTTATTACCTTAAGGGTCTAAAGTTACTAACACCAAGGCCACTACTTATTTTTTCTACATACCAACTATATTAATTAGTGCACATTCAAGGATACAATTCAGGGGATGTGAAAACTTGGCAACAAGCATTGGCTCATCAATGAAATCCTTTACTAGTTTTATTCTGACAGTTTCTAACTCTCTGAGAGGCTCTAAGCTATTTGAATATCTTAAGCTTCCCATGCCTCTTGAGGCTGGGAGACTGTAAACAATCGTATGCATAGCTGTAGGAGTCCGGGTAAACTTGTCAGGCGAGTTAGAGAGCCATCTGAGGGGTTTGGATTTAAACACTCCTAGTTGCCCAAGAACTTTATTAATTGGAGCTGTAAGTTAGCTCTTTGACAGAGAGAGCAAGATGGTGGTGGGGGACAGCCCCCAGTAAAGTCAGAGGTGAGAGCACAAAGCAATAAAGTAGGCAGACTCTGGTTTTTTGGGGAGTAGATGCTCAAGAATATCCAGGGGGACTCCTGAGGCTCGATCCCGCCTTTGTGTATGCCGAGCCTCCTTCCTCATGACCTTTGTCACAAGTGGAATATCTCTCACCGGCTCCTGGCACATTTGGTTTCTCCTTCACATTTGAAAGAGATCCTTGCTGGGTACAGTAATCTGGGCTGTAGGTTATTTTCTTTAATCACTTTAAGTACATCTTGCCATTCCCTCCTGGCTTGGAGAGTTTCTATTGAAAGATCAGCTGTTATCCTTATGGGAATTCCCTTGTGTGACATTTGTTATTTTTCCCTTGCTGTTTTTAATATTTGTTCTTTGTGTTTGATCTTTGGTAATTTGATTAATATGTGTCTTGGGGTGTTTCACCTTGGGTTTATCCTGTTTGGGACTCTCTGGGTTTCTTGGACTTGGGTGATTATTTCCTTCCCCATTTTAGGGAATTTTCAATTATCACCTCGAGTATTTTCTCATGGTCTTTCTTTTTGTCTTCTTCTTCTGGGACTCCTATGATTCGAATGTTGGGGCGTTTAATATTGTCCTGGAGGTCTCTGACATTGTCCTCATTTCTTTTAATTTGTTTTTCTTTTTTCCTCTCTGATTCATTTATTTCTACCATTCTATCTTCTAATTCACTAATCCTATCTTCTGCCTCTGTTATTCTACTATTTGTTGCCTCCAAAGTGTTTTTGATCTCATTTATTGCATTATTCATTATATATTGACTCTTTTTTATTTCTTCTAGGTCCTTGTTAACCTTTCTTGCATCTTCTCAATCCTTGTCTCCAGGCTATTTATCTGTGATTCCATTTTGATTTCAAGATTTTGGATCATTTTCACTATCATTATTTGGAATTCTTTATCAGGTAGATTCCCTATCTCTTTCTTTTTTGTTTGGTTTGGTGGGCATTTATCCTGTTCCTTTACCTGCTGGGTATTCCTCTGTCTCTTCATCTTGTTTATATTGCTGAGTTTGGGGTGGCCTTTCTGTATTCTGGCAGTGGAGTTTCCTCGTTGTGGATGGGTTTGTACAGGTGGCTTGTCAAGGTTTCTTGGTTAGGGAAGCTTCTGTCGGTGTTCTGGTGGGTAGAGCTGGATTTCTTCTCTCTGGAGTGCAATGAAGTGTCCAGTAATGAATTATGAGATGTCTATGGTTTTGTAGTAACTTTGGGCAGCCTGTATATCAGGGCTGTGTTCCTGTGTTGCTGGAGAATTTGCGTGGTATGTCTTGCTCTGGAACTTGTTGGCCTTTGTGTGGTGCTTGGTTTCAGTGTAAGTATGGATGCGTTTGATGAGCTCCTGTCAATTAATGTTCCCTGGAGTCAGGAGTTCATTGGAGTCAGGGTTTGGACTTAAGCCTCCTGCTTCCGGTTTTCAGTCTTATTTTTACAGTAGTCTCAAAGCTTCTCCTTTATACAGCACCATTGATAAAACATCTAGGTTAAAGATGAAATGTTTCTCCACAGTGAGGGACACCCAGAGAGGTTCACAGAGTTACATGGAGAAGAGGCAGGAGGGTGTTAGAGGTGACCCGAATGAGATGAGGTGGAATCAATAGAGGAGAGAGCATGCTAGCCAGTAATCACTTCCTTATGTGTGTTCCACAGTCTGGACCGCTCAGAGATGTTCATGGAGTTATACAGAGAAGAGAAGAGGTAGGAAGGAGACAGAGGTGGCCAAGAGGATAAAAGGGGGGAATGAAAAGGAGAGAGACAGATCCAGCCAGTAATCAGTTCCCTAAGTGTTCTCCACCATCTGGAACACACAGAAATTCACAGAATTGGGTACAGCAGAGAGGGGTTAGGGAGGAGACACAGGCGACCTGGTGGAGAAAAAGGAGAGTCCAAAGCGGGAGAGATCAGTCGAGCCAGTAATCTCACGCCCAAGTAAAAATGGGTACTGAAGATTGGGTTCTTAAAGGTGCAAAATTGATAACAAATACCAAAAAGCAAAAATTAAAAATCTAGAGTAGAGTTTGGAATTTGAAAAATACAATGTTGAAGAAAAGAAGAAAAAAAAAGAAAGAAAGAGAGAAAAAATAAACAAAGTCACAAAAATTATAAAAAAAAAATATATATGAAGTTTGCTTTTAAAAAATAGGGTCTTTTTTTTTTTTTGCAAAGTAATAGTAGGTTATAAAAGTGAAAATTAAAGGAGTAATAGAGGACTTAAAATTTTTAAAAAAAGAATGATCGTAAAAATAATAAAAATATATCTAGGACTCTCTCTGGTGTTGTGGGTATCATGGGGTCAGTTCATTTTTGGCTAGTTCCTTGGTCCAGCTTATATTTCTCAAGATCTATTGGCCCCTTCCTATGTAGTCAGTACTAACCACAGGGTTTTAATCTATTGCACCTGTCGCTTCCAAGGCTGTTCCCTCTGTTTTAGCTTCTTCTGTTTGCTGGTCTCTTCAGTGTCTGCTTAGGCTCACTTGTTCAGTCGCGCTGTGGGGAGGGAGGGAGGGATGCTGCAAACAAATAACACTTGCATGTGCTCACAGTGTCTCAGCCACACTGGGCCTGCCCTCACTCACGGCACATGTGTCCTCCCTGCCCACACAGCTCAGGCTCTAGGTTGCTCTGCTGGGAACCGTCCAAGGCTGGCCCTGAGCTGCATGCACCTCCCAGGTCTAAGCCGCTCAGGTTCAGGCACTTGGGTAGTCCTCAGAGGTGCAGACTCGGTTGGGCCTGCATTTTGTGCCCTTCCCAGGTCCAAGCAGCTCAGGTGATGAGGTGTTTGGCGAGCACGGTCGCTGTGACTTATCGCCTCCCCCGTCCCTGCCACTCGGTTTTCTGGGTGTACAACCGGCATACCTTCTCAGGCAAACGTTGACTGTCCAGAACCCCAAGAAGTCTTAGTTAGCAAAGAAGCCTGCTTACAGTTTTGTAGATAATGTCTCTCTGGGGCTGCGATTGCCCCCTTCCAGTTCTGGCTGCCTGTCACTGGAGGGGGATGGTCTGCAGCTGGCTATCTCTGTTCAGTCCTTTGTTCTGTGTGTGGGCCTGGTGGTGTCTTAGGTTAGGGCTGGCTTTTCGCGTGGTAGTTATCCCACTGTCTGGTTTGCTAGCCCAAGTTAGTTCGCTTAGACAGCGCTCGGGGGATTCAGGCCAGATCCTTACTCTAAGCAATGCAGCCCGCACCTCCCTGCCCAGCCCCTGCTTGCTAGTGGCAGGTGCAGGTGTCGGCGCTGCTTCTCCACTGGGGGAGTTACTGTTGGGCTCGTAATCTGTGGGTTTTAATTATTTATTTATTTTTCCTCCCTGTTATGTTGCCCTCTGTGCTTCCAAGGCTCTCCACAGACTCGGCAGTGAGAGTGTTTCCTGGTGTTTGGAAACTTCTCTCTTTTTAAGACTCCCTTCCTGGGACAGAGCTCCATCCCTCCCTCTTTTGTCTCTTGTTTGTCTTTTATATTTTTTCCTACCTCCTTTCAAAGACAATGGGCTGCTTTTCTGGGTGCCTGATGTCCTCTG
Source organism: Bubalus bubalis (assembly GCF_019923935.1). Taxonomy (NCBI): domain Eukaryota; kingdom Metazoa; phylum Chordata; class Mammalia; order Artiodactyla; family Bovidae; genus Bubalus; species Bubalus bubalis. Next base: position 83,172,716 of record NC_059170.1, on the reverse strand, counting down.
CCGGCATTCAGAAGTTGTTTTGTGGAATTCACTCAGCCTTTAAATGTTCTTTTGATGAATTTGTGGGGGAGAAACTGGTCTCCCTGTCCCATTCCTCCACCATCTTAGCTCCTCCAGAGAAAATATATTCTTATATTTTTTAAACTACATGAGAAAATAATTTAGAGTAATGACAGTAAAGATGATCCAAAATCACAAAAAATAGAATGCAAACAAAGATTGAGAAAATACAAGAAATGTTCAATAAAAACATAGAAAGACTAAGGAAAACATGTGGAGATGAATGGCACAAAAACTGAGATGGAAAGTAAATTAGAAGGAATCAATAGCAGAATCACTGAAGCTTAAAAAATGAGTAACTGGAAGATAGAATGGTGGAAATGACTACTGAGGAGCAGACAAACACAAAATGAAAAAAATTGAAAGAAATCTCAGAGAACTCTGAGACAACACTAAATACACAAACATTCAAATTTTAGGAGCCTCAAGAAGAAGAAGGAAAAAAGAAAGAGCCTGAGAAGATATTTGAAAAGATTATACTTGAAAACTTCTTTAATGTGGGAAAGGAAATGGCCACTCAAGTCTAGGAAGCTCTGACAGTTCCTCCCACACAGGATAAACTGTAGGAGAAACACACCAAAACAATATTAATCAAAGTAATAAAAAGCAAATGCAAAGAGAAAATATTAAAACTGAAAGGGAAAAGCAAAAAACAGTGTACAAGAAACCCCCATAAGGCTATCAGCTGATTTTTCAGCAGAAACTCTGCAGGCCAGAAGGGAATGATAGGATCTATTTAAAGTGATGAAAGAGAAAATTCTACAACCAACATTACTTTGCCCAGCAAGGATCTTAGATTTGACAGAGAAATCAAAAGCTTTACTGACAAGCAAAAGCTAAGAAAATTCTGCAACACCAAACTAGCTTTACAACAAAAGCTAAAGGAACTTCTCTAGCCAGATGACACCCCATATTAACAAATTAAAGAATAAAAACTTAGCATATTTGAAAGGAGAGACATTATCCTGCTTACAAAGTCCATCTAATCAAAGTTATGGTTTTTCCAGTAGTCATGTATGGATGTGAGAGTTGGACCATAAAGAAAGCTGAGCGCTGAAGAACAGATGCTTTTGAACTGTGGTGTTGGAGAAGACTGTTGAGACTCCCTTGGACTACAAGGAGATCCAACCAGTCAATCCTAAAGGAAATCAGTCCTGAATATTCATTTTAAAGACTGATGCTGAAGTTGAAGCCCCAATACTTTGGCGACCTGATGCTAAGAGCTGACTCATTTGAAAAGACCCTCATGCTGGGAAAGATTGAAGGCAGGAAGAGAAGGGGATGACAAAGGATCAGATGGTTGGATGGCATCACCAACTCAGTGGACATGAATTTGAGTAAGCTCCAGGAGTTGGTGATGGACAGGGAAACCTGGTGTGCTGCAATTCATGGGGTCACAAAGAGTCAGACACAACTGAGTGACTGAACTGACTGAATCATCTCAATAGAAATAGAAAGAATTTTTGACAACATTCAACACATACTTATGATAAAAACTCTTCAGAAAGTGGGCATAGAAGGAACCTATCTCAAGATAATAAAGACCATCTATGACAAATATAGAGCAAATACCATTCTCAGTGGTGAAAGCATTCCCCTAAAATCATGAACAAGACAAGAATGTCCACTCTCACCACTATTATTCAACATAGTTTGTGAAGTCCTGGCCATGGCAATCTGGGAAGATAAAGAAAAGAATATAAATTGGAGAAGAAGAAGTAAAACTATCTGTTTGCAGATGACATAATATTACACATAGAAAATCCTAAAGATGTCACCAGAAAACTACTGGAGCTAATCAACAAATTTGGTAAAGTTTAAAGATATAAAACTAATGCACAGAAATCCCCTGCATTCCTATACACTAACAATTAAAGAGCAGAAAGAAAAATTAAGGAGACAACCCCATTTACCACTGAAACATAAAGAATAAAATGCCTAGGAATAAACCTACCTAATGAAGCAAAAGACCTATACTCAGAAAACTATAAAACACTGAAATGAAAGAAACCAAATATGATACAAACAGATGGAGAAATATACTATGTTCTTGGATTGGAAGAATAAATATTGTGAAAATGAATATATTATTCAAATCAATCTATAGATTCAATGCAATCCCTATCAAATTACCAATAGCATTCTTCATAGAATTAGAACAAAACTTTTTACAATTTGTATGGAAATACAGTCTATGGGGTTTCAAAGAGTCAGACGTGACTGAGCAACTGAACTGAACTGAACTGAGCTGACTGATGGAAACAAAAAAGACTCTGAATATCTTGTGAAAGAAATACAGAGCTGAGATATCAGATTCCGTGATTTCAAACTATACTGCAAAACTAGAGTAATCAAGACAGAATTTTACTGGCACAAAAATAAAAATATAGACAAATGATATGTGATAGAAGCTCAGAAAAAAAGCCCACATACCTATGAGCACATAATGTATGACAAATGAGGCATGAATATACAATGAGAAAAGACAGTCTCTTCAGTAATGGTGTTGGGAAAGCTGGCCAACTATATCATACACAAAAATAAAATCAAAATGGACTAAACACCTATATGTAAGACTGAACACTATACAATTGTTAGAAGAACAGATAGGAGAAATACTTCTTCACATAAGCAAGATTTTTGACCCACTTCTTAGCTTAAAGAAAAAAAAAAAGCAAATAGGTCCTAATTAAACTCAAAAGCATTTGTACAGCAAAGGAAGCCATAAGCAAGATGGGAAGATAACATTCAGAATGGGAGAAAGCATTTGCAAATGGAGCAACAGACAAAGGATTAATCTCCAAAATATACAAACAGCTTATGGAGCTCAATGTCAAAATGCAAGCAACCATCAGAAAATGGAGAGAAAACCTAAAGAGACATCTCTCTAAAGGAAACATACAGATGGTCAAGAGACACATGAAAAGATGTTCAATATCACTAATTATTAGAGAAATGAAAATCAAAACTACAATGAATGCAGTTTCACCTCACAACAGTCAGAATGGCCATTATCAAAAAAATTTACAAACAATAAATGCTGGAGGGAGTATGGAGAAAAGGATACCTTCTTACATGGTTAGAGGGAATGTAAGTTGGTACAGCCACTATAGAGAACAGTATGAATATTCCTTAAAGAAACTAACCATAGAACTACAATTTGAACCAACAAGCCCACTCCTGGGCATATACCCTCAGAGAACCAGAATTCAAAAAGACACATGTACCCCAGTATTTATTGCAGCTTTATTTACAATAGCCAGGGCATGGAAACAGCCTAAATGCCCAATGATGGGTGAGTGGATAAAGAAGATGTGGTACATATACACAATGGAATATTACTCAGCCATAAAAATGACAGAATAGGGTCATTTGTAGAGATGTGGATAGACCTAGGGTCTGTCAAACAGAATGAAATGTCAGAAAAGAGAAAAGGAAATATTGCATATTAATAATTATATATGAGAAATCTAGAAAAATGGTACAGATGGATGTATTTCCAAGGCAGACATTGAGACATAGACATAGAGAATGGACATGTGGACACAGTGGAGGAAGGTGAAGGTGAAACACATTGGGGGATTAGGATTGACATATATGCACCACCACATTTAAAATCTATTTCTGCTTTATTGAATATGCCAAAGCCTTTGACTGTGTGGATCACAATCAACTGTGGAAAATTCTGAAAGAGATGGGAATACCAGACCGCCTGATCTGCCTCTTGAGAAATTTGTATGCATGTCAGGAAGCAACAGCTAGAACTGGACATAGAACAATAGACTGGTTCCAAATAGGAAAAGGAGTATGTCAAGGGTATATACTGTCACCCTGTTTATTTAACTTATATGCAGAGTACATCATGAGAAACGCTGGTCTGGAAGAAACACAAGCTGGAATCAAGATTGCCAGGAGAAATATCAATAACCTCAGATATGCAGATGACACCACCCTTATGGCAGAAAGTGAAGAGGAACTAAAAAGCCTCTTGATGAAAGTGAAAGTGGAGAGTAAAAAAGTTGGCTTAAGGCTCAACATTCAGAAAACGAAGATCATGGCATCCGGTCCCATCACTTCATGGGAAATATATGGGGAAACAGTGGAAACAGTGTCAGACTTTATTGTTTTGGGCTCCAAAATCACTGCAGATGGTGATTGCAGCCATGAAATTAAAAGACGCTTACTCCTTGGAAGGAAAGTTATGACCAACTTAGATAGCATATTCAAAAGCAGAGACATTACTTTGCCAGCAAAGGTTCGTCTAGTCAGGCTATGGTTTTTCCTGCGGTCATGTATGGATGTGAGAGTTGGACTGTGAAGAAAGCTGAGCACTGAAGAATTGATGCTTTTGAACTGTGGTGTTGGAGAAGACTCTTGAGAGTCCCTTGGACTGCAAGGAGATCCAACCAGTCCATTCTGAAGGAGATTGGCCCTGGGATTTCTTTGGAAGGAATGATGCTAAAGCTGAAACTCCAGTACTTTGGCCACCTCATGCGAAGAGTTGACTCACTGGAAAAGACTCTGATGCTGGGAGGGATTGGGGGCAAGAGGAGAAGGGGACAACAGAGGATGAGATGGCTGGATGGCATCACTGACTCGATGGATGTGAGTCTGGGTGAACTCTGGGAGTTGGTGATGGACAGGGAGGCCTGGCATGCTGCGATTCATGGGGCCCCAAAGAGTCGGACATGACTGAGCGACTGATCTAATCTCATCTGATGTGTAAAATAGCTAGCTAACTAGTGGGAATGCCCTATAAAAGACAGGAAACTCAGCTTGGTGCTCTGTGATGACCTAAATAAGTGGGATGGGTCAGTGGAAGGGAGACTCAAGAGAGAGGAAATATATGTATACATAGAGCTTTTTCACTTCATTGTACAGCAGAAACTAACACAACATTGTAAAGCAATTATATTTCAAGAAAAATTAACTTATGCAATTATGGTAAATTCCTCAGTTTCACATCTACTATGAAGGGCAGAACAAATAAAAAGATGAAACATTGGGAGGAGGGTCAAATTTTAAATGGAATTTCAGTATTCTACCTTAAGAATGATTTTTCAGTCTCTGGTACATATGAAATAGCATGGAGGCTATTTGTTCTTCAAGGGCAGGAGGATCATTATAATTCTTAGTCCTCCTCAGTAACTAATGTATGCTAAATTCTGACAGTTTAATAACATCATTAGATTTCAATGAGGTCATAATTTTAAATATGGAACATCTGGGTGACAATTTCAGAAAGTGTCTTAAGAAACTTTCTCATGAACATTTTCAAAATGGAGGGCAAGAAAGAGCAAAGAACACATCTTTGGGGAATAATGAATGAGATTAAAATAAAATATAAACCCAATCCTTTACTAGAATTCAATAAACACATATAACCTATTTCTCATCGGTTATATCATTTTCTTTTTTTTTTTTTACACCATTTTCTTAATGAATGCAACGAATGTAGACATTGATGCCATCAGCTGTAATTAAACATGTAATCATAACAAACTGATGCATTTCACCACCACCCCCTCAACTCTTCTCCACAAAGAGGTATCTGAGATATGGAAAGGGGAAACACATCTGTATATACATCTACATTTATACTAATATCTGCTTCTCCTATTACATGGCATGGGTTTTGTAGCAACATTAAAAAGTCTAGTTATACATTTGTAGTTCTGATAAGATTTAATTAGGTTCTAAGATCATTTGTTAAATCTAATAGCTGTTATTATTGAAGGATCAAATTTTAAATTTGCTCTTTTTTCATTCCTCCTTGTTTTGCTGAACAAACACTGACTCTTATTACAGCTTTAATAGCAGGAAATAGTGAATTTGCAACAGAGGATGCTAAATAATTAGGGTGTGCTACATAAAAGGTATTTGATATGCAAGGGACTCACTAGAGAGATCATCATATAAACTGTTTCTAATTAACTGAAAGCACCAGCTCTGTTGCATATTCATTTAAAAAATCTACATGGAGAACATCCTGACAGAGATGGCTAAGAACCAAGGCTTATTCTGCCTTACACAATCTTCAAAAAGGGAGTAAAAAGGAAAAAAACTAAACCCCTGATATTCAGGATCATTTTGATTTCTTCATTCTCAAAGAAAGTGTTTCTTAGAAAAGAGAACTGAGTAATCTTCAATTCCTAAAATAAAATTGGCAATAATATCCCCCCAAAGACAGCTTATCAATGGTTAAGGATAGTGCTTGAGTTAAACTAAATGGGTTCCAGTATGTGGCCCACTACTTAATTTAAATAATCTTAGGCGAATTATGTATTCTCTGAGACTTGCATTTTTTTCATCTGAAAACAGTGATGATAATAGTACCTATTACATAGGATTCTTGTGAGAATCCAGTTAAAAGATCAATATAAAGCATTTAGGTATAGATATGGGCATCTAACAAATTGCAATAATTAGCTAAATAGTAACTCTTTCATTATTAATTCAAAAAGGACTAATATTCTATAAATGCTTCACCATTTATAAGACAAGGGGAGCTCCAGGAATATTTTTTTTTCAATGAGTTTAACATGTTACTGAGTACAGATTTCTATAAAAGTCATAAAGTATTTTGACAACTAATCACTATTGAAAATTCTAAATTAACTACCAGGATATAAAGTAGGTAATAAGATTACCTACTTTACAAGTGGAAGAACAGAAACAAAGGGTAAAACTTTATTTATGGAGACCTCCAGTACCCTATAAAAATAATCTCTTTTACAATTAGAAATAATTGAAATGAACCCTTCAAGAGAATAACTATTTCATCCACATATTTTACTTGTTTTCTGGTTTTCAGCAGTTGTTTTTTAAATTTGAAAATATACACAAAAATTAATATATATATATGCCTAATCTACATTTTTTTTAAAGAAATAGCTATTGGTAACATAATATGAATTTATCTGGCTGTGGTCACTGAAATTTCTTCTTATACTATCACTATTCATTCTAAATACCAGGCATTATTGCAAAGTATTACAGACTTATGACACAGGAAGACAGAAAATGTAGGTTCTACTCCTGATCTGCCACTCCCTAATTACATGATTTAGAAAGAAAAAAAAAATCCTCACATTTGATGAGTATCTCTTTCCTCTTAAGAAAATGAATAACTGTAGTTTTCAAGCTGTTTTTTCCAGCTTCAAAAATTATTCCTTTCAAAAATCAAGTGAATTACTAAATCATTTATAAATTAATTTTCATCATTTTTATCATCTTTATTTTGCTTATTTCTTGTCTTAATGATTTAACATTCTTTCAACTTTTTTTCTCATTGCTTTTCTATCAAAAGTATATTGTAAAACATTCCAGAATTCTCTTAGCCTCCTGTCCTAGCATCTAACCATCCCAAGTTTGACATCAGAATTTCAAGAAAGTATTTCTCTTGTCCATTTCTGTTAAAACAGAATTCAAGTTCTTATGTGACCTATTAAAATCACAGATTGTCACATGTCACAACTTATAAGCTTAAAAGGCTGTTAAAGCTATAAAAGACATAGTTACCAAGCAGATATATTTTTAAAAATACACATTTCTGGGAAAATAATTTCCTTGGTCTAAAAAGTTGATAAGGATAGGTGATGCTATAGCAATTTAAAGAGATGACTACATAAAGTTATGCATGCAAGTATAAAGAAACAAGGAAGAAAGAAAATATATAAAAAGGAAACAAAAGAGAACTCACATATTTCGTATCACCAATTCCAATCAATATGAGGTAATACCTTTGACTTCTTGAACTCATGACAACCTGTAAATACACACACACACACACACACACACACACACACACACATATCTCCTTAATCTGAATAATAATAAATCTCTTAAGGGATAAAAGCAATGAAAAATCTCATGTTTTGTACAAATTATATTTAAAATAAATATTTTAACATCTATTTTATGTATACTTAGAATAGGAATGAGAATTATGTCACAAAACTGCAGAAAAAATGTCAAACACATATAGACCTTTCTGTCTTGTCTTTTTCCCTTCCATCAGCAAGTCCAGCTTCCTACATGCACGGGCTTTGGGAGCTCCTGGTAAATCTTCAATGAGCTGCAGGAACCCAGGTGCAGTCCCAGTGGCAGTCCCTATAGTAATTCTTCAACAAGGTAAATAAATATAAACCCTGGTGATTTTAATCTGCTTCTGCTCTGGCTTTTCAAGTATGCTTTATAAAATATGTTCTTTTCAGTTCAGTTCAGTTCAGTCACTCAGTCATGTCCGACTCTTTGTGACCCCAAGAATCGCAGCACGCCAGGCCTCCCTGTCCATCACCAACTCCCGGAGTTCACCCAGACTCATGTCCATTGAGTCAGTGATGCCATCCAGCCATTTCATCCTCTGTCATCCCCTTCTCCTCCTGCCCCCAATCCCTCCCAGTATCAGAGTCTTTTCCAATGAGTCAACTCTTCGCATGAGGTGGCCAAAATACTGGAGATTCAGCTTTAGCATCATTCCTTCCAAGGAAATCCCAGGGCTGATCTCCTTCAGAATGGACTGGTTGGATCTCCTTGCAGTCCAAGGGACTCTCAAGAGTCTTCTCCAACACCACAGTTCAAAACCATCAATTCTTCCGTGCTCAGCCTTCTTCACAGTCCAACTCTCACATCCATACATGACCACAGGAAAACCATAGCCTTGACTAGACTAACCTTTGTTGGCAAAGTAATGTCTCTGCTTTTGAATATGTTATCTAGGTTGGACATAACTTTCCTTCCAAGGAGTAAGCATCTTTTAATTTCATGGCTGCAGTCACCATCTGCAGTGATTTTGGAGCCCAGAAAAATAAAGTCTGACACTGTTTCCACTGTTTCCCCATCTATTTCCCATGAGGTGATGGGACTGGATGCCATGATCGTTTTCTGAATGTTGAGCTTCAAGCCAACTTTTTCACTCTCCACTTTCACTTTCATCAAGAGGCTTTTTAGTTCCTCTTCATTTTCTGCCATAAGGGTGGTGTCATCTGCATATCTGAGGTTATTGATATTTCTCCTGGCAATCTTGATTCCAGCTTTTAGATTGATTCAAATACATGATGTTAAATATCAAATGTAGGTTTTATGATCAGTGACCAAAAATTTTTATAATTAGTTTTTACTTTCTACACAGGGATAAAACCTAAGGCATTCATTATAATTTTATGTTGTCAAAAACTTTGGGTTTTTCAATAGGATGTTAAAGAACTATATTCAAATTTTTAAAATGTAATTAGACTAAACTTAAACATCTACATTTCCACAAAGTTTATCCTGATTATATTATTTTTTCAGCAATAAATCCATACCCCAAACCAACACATTCCAATCTCAGTATGTAATTTTACCAGATCATTTGATTTACCTTTAATAGACAGTCTGAGGTTTTTGCTTGTTTGTTTTGATATGGGCTTTGTGTGAGTGTGTTAAGTATTGGTAGTCTCTTATCTTTGCAATAGATTATGAACTCAGTGACATTAGGGTCAACTTTTTCTCATTTTTGTATTTAATAATTCAAATTTTAATGATGGCAAGCATGATAACAGTATTTGAAAACCATCATAACAAAGAGCTAACTGTGGTAAGAGTCCTAGTGCTATTTCCACAAAGGCACAAAAGAGGTAATTTGACAATAGGCAACTAGTAACTAACATATTCGGAGAAGGCAGTGGCACCCCACTCCAATAGTCTTGCCTGGAAAATCTCATGGACGGAGGAGCCTGGCAGGCTGCAGTCCATGGGGTTGTTACGAGTCGGACACGACTGAGCGACTTCACTTTCACTTTTCACTTTCATGCTTTGGAGAAGGAAATGGCAACCTACTCCAGTGTTCTTGCCTGGAGAATCCCAGGGACGGGGGAACCTGGTGGGCTGCCGTCTCTGGGGTCTCACAGAGTCGGATAGGACTGAAGCGACTTAGCAGCAGCAGCAGCAGCAACTAGCATATTAGAATCTGACTCTGGCCAAAATACTTCTCTAATGCTACAATAATTGTAAAAAGTACTACTACACTTGATGCATAGTAAGTACTTAATCACCATTTCTGGATATTTAATTTAGAGTAGCATAATAAAATAATGTGCTGAATATTTCAAAACCATGTTTAAAATTTTAACCGTACAGTTAAGACTCCAGCTATGCACTGGTATCCAAGTTATCCAGTCTGTTCTAATAGAATTCCAATGACAGGGATAAAGTAAATGAATAAGATACTCTTTATAATTCTGACTGGACTTCACTGGTGGCTCAGTCAGTAAAGAATCTGCCCACATGGCAGGAGATGCGGGTTCATTCACTCTGCTGGAAAGATCCCCTGAAGAAAGAAATGGCAACCCACTCCAGTATTCTTGCCTGGGAAATTCCATGGACAGAGGAGCTAGCAAGTTACAATCCATGGTGTTGCAAGAGTCAGACACAACTTAACAACTAAATCACCACCACCATAGTTTTGATTATTTAATGATATCAAAGTAACATACAATTCAAATAATTTATTTTTACATTTTACTTGAACTAAATTTATAATTGTGTTCCACTGCCTAAACAATTTAATTTTTGTGCTTTTGATGTCAAAAACATGGCAAGGAGGAATGATTATTTTCACTTGTGTATGTGCATGATGTTTGTGAATGTGATAATAACAGGAAGATGGCCAAATGAGGGGACAGAGCAAGTGTCAAAACTAATTAGATATGCATCTTAAGTACGCAAGAGAAGAAGTAGCAATTTTATGTAAAAAACCAAATGTCCAGGATAACTTATCTTAGGTGTATACCACCTAAGATGCTGAAGCTAGAAAGTCTGTATGACTACCAAATGTACTTTTAACCAGCTATGTGACTTTGGGAAAGATTTTTAATCAATTTGGATTCAGATTCTTCATTACAAATACAGTGAGAATATATATTTCATTATACATAATATTCATTCTCTATTATTAGTAGTAGTAGTATTGCTATTGTGTCTACTCTTTGGACTGTAGCCCACCAGGCTCCTCTGTGCATGGGATTCTCCAGGCAAGAATACTGGGGTGGGTTGCCATGTCCTCCCCGAGGAGATGCTCCTAATCCAGGATCAAACCTGCATCTTTTAAATCTCCTTATTTGGCAGACAGTTTCTTTACCACTGAAGTGTAAGAGTGAAAGTGAAGTGAAAGTATCAGCCTCTCAGTCATGTCCAACTCTTTGCAACCCCATGGGCTGTAGCCCACCAGGCTCCTCTGTCCACAGAATCCTCCAGGCAAGAATCCTAGAGTGGGTAACCATTGCCTTCTCCAGGGGACCTTCCTGACCCAGGGATTTAACCCAGGTCTCCTGCATTGAAGGAAAATTCTTTACCATTTAAGCCGCCAAGGGAAGTGCCACCTAAATGTTCACTTAAATTGATATTAAAATGGCATTAAAATGATGCTTTCATTTTGTATAACTGGCCAGAGAAAGTGTTGAACCTTGTCTCCCTGTTTGTCAGCTCTGTCCTTTGCTAGTGATCTCTGTCTGTTCTAGGAAGAAATATGGGTCTATTTAATGATATTTGGATGTCGTGGCAAAAATCTGTGTTTTGAGTATTGCAGTCCATTTGAAACAGAAATTCAAAAAATCCTTCACTGCATTGTCATCTGGAAGGAATAACTCAGCATCCAGGTGAGGTAGGGAGGTGAAGAAGAAAACCATATGGAAGCAAATTTTAGAACCTTAGGCATCCTGTGTTCATGCCGTGAATGTTTGCTCCTGACTTGAAATCTCTAGTTTGAAAGAGGCCTTTGAAAAAAACAAACAATTCACAGTATAAATTTTCTTGTAGCTGGCATCACAAAAATCTTACCTATTCAGGTTTGAAAATATATGTTGGTTTGAATGTTAATCACTGTTTCTTAGAACCCAAAATTGTCTCTTAAAAAGTATATAGAATCTAAATGTGTATTACTTTAGCCTTCCCTACACAGTGCTTCTAAAAAACTGTCTGTTCATGAATGGATACCTTCATGTATATAGAATATGTGTATATGTGTGGTTTGAAAGTGTTTCAGAATGCCTTAGATGAATGACATTTTATAAAACTGTTACAGTGGATATCTATAGGCTATTACATCTCTGTTGATTCATGATCCAGAAAGTTTTGTTCTGTATTTAAGAAATTGCTGTTGTCTTATATTTTTCCAAGTATTTGAAAGGAAAACACCTGGCCTCTCTGACCCTAATAAATGTGGAGCAGGAAAAAAATAAATAAATAAATTGATATTAAAATGTCACATGTATCTTCCAAGGCTCTTTCCCATGTCGAAGGGAATGTTATCTTTTCTCATGGATAAAATTTTGATAGAGAATAGAAAGATGACATACTTAATAGAAATAATAGAGCTATCCTTTTGAAATATGGAATGATACATTCTCTGATTCTCTTGCTAAAGCTATGATTTTTTAAAAGACTCCTTTATCTCTGAGGTAAGCATAATGCCAAAATGCTGCTCAAGATTCCCTGCCCCAACCCTTGGGACTTTAAGTATGGCAATATATCACATCTATGTTAAATTACATGTCATAAGGGATTCCAAAAATGTAATATGGTTACTAATGAGTTAACTTTGAGTCACATTTGAGCTCTATTTAATCCCATAAATTCTTTAAAAACATAGAATTTTCCCTGGCTGATAACAGGAGGAATTACAGAAATTCAGAGTGCAATCAGGAAGAATTACATGCACGATTGCTGTGTTTGAAGACAGAGGGTTAAATTCAGGGACTTTAACCTGGTGAGAATGACCCCTAGCTGAAAGCCAGCAAGGAAATCAGGGCCTCAGTCCTATAATTACAGGAACTGAATTTTGACAACATCTGAATGAACCTAAAAGCAATTAGGTTCATTCAGACTGTTGAAAAAAAAAGCTGCAGATTAAATCCCAGCCCAGTAGATCTTTGATTTTGACCTCACTGATGACAGAAACTTACTCAAACTCCTGACAAGAAACACTGTGAGACAGTAAATGGGTGCTATTTTAGGATATTACTTTGTGGTAATCTGTTACACAGCAACAGACACATAAAATAATCAAAATAATTACTCTGTTAGTAGATTCATTAGAAGTTGATGTTAATTCATTAGAAGTTGACCTTAATTCATAAGAAGTTGACTTTAATTTATTAGCTAAATTTAGATTAGTTTAAATTTAGCATCTAGATTTGTTATCAATATACCTGAACTGTAGCAAAGAATACTAAGTTAAAGGTGATAGAATTCTTAGTGTAGTTTTCTTTAAAACAGTTGAAGTCTTTTAGAAAAAAGAATTAAAAGAAATTCCTATATAATCTACAAACACACACAGACACACACACCCCAAGTGTATCAGTGTAATGTGCTGATTGGACAGCAAGGAGACCAAACCAGTCCATCCTAAAGGAAATCAACCCTGAATATTCATTGGAAGGACTGATGCTGAGGCTTAAATACTATGTCCAACTAATGCAAAAAGCCAACTCATTGGAAAACACCCTGATGCTGGGAAAGATTGAGGGCAGGACAGAAAGGGGGTGACAGAGGATGAGATGGTTGCATGGCATCACTGACTCACTGAACATGAGCATGGGCAAACTCCAGGAGATAGTGAAGGGCAGGGAAGCCTGGCGTGCTGTGGTCCATGGGGTCACAAAGAGCTGGACACGACTTAGTGACTGAACAACAACAAAAATATGATAAGGTCAGCATGGACATTAAATAAGCAACATATATTTGTAAAAGACACAGTTAGATGGTAATAAAATATAAATACAAAACAGTGAGTAAATGATTTAACAATATGAAAAAATCAGTCATATTTGTCAATAAGTTAAAACATTTTTTGATAAGATATTGTCAGAATGACAAGTTAATGATAAATTTGATGGTATAGAAAGAGTGAATCAGAGACTACTAGAACTCTTGAATGGTTCTGTTTATAAACTGAGGTGGGAAGATTATACAGCAAAATTTGTTTTTTCATGTGTGTTTCCTTTCCTATCTTTTTTATCACTGTTGACTTGAATGTTTTCACACCTTCTTCCAGCTCATGCAAAATAAAAAATTAATAAAGAAACTAACCTACACAGCAGAGTATGATTCCCTTATTCCCTGACACTAGTGATTACTGGATGTCATATTTCCCTTCCTCCAGCCTAAATGAGACTGGGTCTATAGGAAAGGGAGACAGAGGGCATTATGGAAGAGGAACAAGGAATATGATTGCAACAGTGGGATAGAGAAGATCACTTGATGTGTGAGCTTGTAAGGAGATTCTGTGACCCTAGGATTAAAGAATGGTGCAGAAGAAACCTGTAGTGCTGGGGATCCCTCTTTGTGCAGACTAGTCAGTCTCCATTTATCCATCACACTTACTCAAATTTAAAACTCCTAAAATTGTTCAAGTCTTCCTAGAGGAAGGGTTATAAGAAACAAGGTTTTGTTTGAGGGTGTGGAGAAAAGGGAACACTTGTGCACTCTTGGTGGGAATGTAAATCAATGTAGCCACTATGGAAGAAGTATGAGGTTTCCTCAAAGAATTAAAAAGAGAACTACCATATGATTTAGCAATTCTACATCTGGATATATATCCAAGGGGAAAAAAAGTCTTAAAAATATATTTTACCCCCATGTTTAATGTGGTGTTATCCACAATAGCCAAATATGGATACAACCTACGTGTATATCAAAAGATTCATGGAAAAATAAAATGTGGCATGCATATGCAATGGAATACTCTTAAGTAATATAAAAGAAGGAAACCCTACCTTCTGCAACAATGTGGCTGGAACCTGAGGGCATTATGCTAAGTAAAATAAGTCAGACAGAAAAAGACAAACCATGTGTTCTCACATGCAGAATCTGTGACAGCTAAACTTATAGAAATACTATAATGGTGGTTTCCAGGGGGTAGGAAGTAGGAGAAATAGGGCAATGTTATTCAAAGAAAAGAAATTCTCACCTAAAAATAAGTGTTTGGGTGATTTAATGTGTAGAATGGTGACTGTAATTAACAATAATGTATTATATGTTGGATGGTATCACTGACTCGATGGACATAAATTTGAGCAATCTCTGGGGGTTGGTGATGGACAGAGAAGCCTGGTGTGCTGCAGTATATGTGGTCACAAAGACTTGGACATGACTAAGTGATTAAACTGAACTGATTATATGTTGGAATGTTATCAAGAGAATAGATCTTATATATTATCACCAAATACAAGCACACACATATACACACCCATAATAGTATTTGGAGTGAATGCATTAAGTTATTGTGATACTCATTTTCCAATATATACTTGTACCAAATCATCACAAAACTTACATATGTCATATGTCAATAGTCTCTCAAAAAAGCTAGAAAAAATAAAAAACAAGTCACATTTACTTAAAATGTACAGGTAAAATTTTGATTAGCTACTATAATGTTTTCCTCATTTTTCCCAGCATGATGGGTAATGGTCCATACTAAATAAACTTGATGAATTGCCTTAGATATATACATTTTTACCCCATTATCCTCCCCACCAACTCTTCTATATCATAGCAGATTGTACCAGAGATAACACCTTCTTGGGGAGTTACTACATGGTTTGACCAATGACTTGAGTTTAGTCTATTCAAATGCAAGTTTCCTCAGATTTCCTTTCTGGAATTCTGAGTAGGGAATTGGATAGACCCGAGTGAAGTGAAGCCGCTCAGTCGTATCTGACACTTTGCAACCCCATGGACGGTAGCCTACCAGGCTCCTCTGTCCATGGAATTTTCCAGGCAAGAACACTGGACTGGACTGCCATTTCCTTCTCCAAGGGATCTTCCCAACCCAGGTATTGAACCCGGGTGTCCTGCATTGCAGACAGACGCTTTACTGTCTGAGCCACCAGGGAAGCCCCATACACCTGAGAAAAGGGGGAGAATATTGTAAGATACACGAAGAAAGAATTGCTACCTTAATGAGCCATGTGAAAGCAGATATTTTGAGTAAACAGACAACATGAAGGCAATAGAGAATTTTTTTTATTGTAAATTAATAGATTAAAAGAAAAAGAATCACAGACAAGCTCAGAGAATGGCAGTTATGGCAGGAGTCTGAACTCCCAGAACCCTGAACTGTTAGTAACTTTCTAGTCTATCCAAAGGCACAAAGATCCTTATTATTAACTTGATTTTATAAAAACAGCAAAAAGATACATTCTTTATTTTCTATAAATAAGTGAGCCTGATTGAACCCCAGTGCCTGCTTCGTTTTCTCTAAAGTGATAATTGCAATTTTAATATGCAAGAAATAAAACAACTTAACTCTACTTAGCATTCTTTCATGTTAAACAGCACATGGGAAATGAACATTCACTAGAAAATCTGTTTTGAATAGCATAAATGATAGGCAAAAATACAGTGTTTGTTTCCTTGGCAGGAAAAATAAGATGAGGGCCTTTATATAGTTTTAGTATTGATATTAATATCTAATATCAATAATTAATATTAATAGATGACCACTACCCTTAGAATGAAATTAAAAGACGCTTACTCCTTGGAAGAAAAGTTATGACCAATCTAGATAGCATATTGAAAAGCAGAGACATTACTTTGCCAACAAAGGTCCATCTAGTCAAGGCTATGGATTTTCCCAGTAGTCATGTATGGATGCGAGAGTTGGACTGTGAAGAAGGCTGAGCGCCGAAGAATTGATGCTTTTGAACTGTGGTGTTGGAGAAGACTCTTGAGAGTCCCTTGGGCTGCAAGGAGATCCAACCAGTCCATTCTAGAGGAGATCAGTCCTGGGTGTTCTTTGGAAGGAATGATGCTAAAGCTGAAACTCCAGTACTTTGGCCACCTCATGCGAAGAGTTGACTCATTGGAAAAGACTCTGATGCTGGGAGGGATTGGGGGCAGGAGGAGAAGGGAACAACAGAGGATGAAATGGCTGGATGGCATCACGGACTCGATGGACGTGAGTTTGAGTAAACTCCAGGAGATGGTGATGGACAGGAAGGCCTGGCTGCAAAGAGTCAGATATGACTGAGCAACTGAACTGAACTGAATCTTAGAAAGTTGTAAAAAAAAATATGATCTAGTCAGCTACAGACCATGAGCAGGATGCTCTCATGTAGGATCAGAGCTACATTATTGAGGAAAATAAAAAAATTGCTAGGACCAATGTGTGGCCACACCCTCTTCCTTTCATCTGAAGGCAGGTCTCTATTGCTCTATCTTCCCATTCACCAGTCTTGCCATCTTACCTGAAAGCAGAAACTATTTATGTTTAAGGCAGAAGAAGTTAACAACAACAACAACAACAAAAAATCATTTGGAATCTACACATGTTATAGGCAATGAGTACATATTTGGAAGTATAATTATTTTAAGGTAATTAGACTATATAATACAGATCTTATATTTTCTTCCCTCACCAAAAAACCCCAAACAAAACACAGTTCCACTCTTTTACTTGGGCTTTGTGCCTAGTCCCGGAAATGGTGAGCTTGTGATGTATACTTACAGCTGACATCCTGGGAGCCCTGAGAAGAAAGGGTCTCACATTTCACTATGTAGATTTTCACTTAATCTTTGTGTACATGCTGTTGTGCATTTTATCACTGCCCTCCACAGTGATATCAGGAACACTTTTGTTCATTTTAAAAAAATAATAAACCTCCAATCTTTGGTGAGATGGAATAGAGGAAATGTCACCTGACTAGCAGAAAGTAATCTGGGGAAATAATCTTTATGTAATTCAATGTATGCTTCATGCCTACTTTTTGTGGAACTTGATGGTCTTACTTATCTCTTTACTCAGATGGTTGTAACTTCTACTCTGCTAAGTTACTTAGTTACCTACCACACATATCTATGTTTCAAAAAACATGTGAAAATCTTTTACCAACTCATATTTCCTGTCTGGTTCTTTCTGTCATGTGCTTTGACACATAATTTTATTTTTTTTTCCTTATTTTAATGGGAATTTATAAAAAAAAAAGGGGGGGGAATATATTTTTAAGGGTAGCTGAGCACGTTTAACAGAAATTTCTGTTTTTTAAATATATATTTATTAGTTTTGTTTCATATAATAACATATCAATAAATCCAAAGGGAATAGAATGGCATAGCACAGATGACTTATTTACTGTAGCAGATGTGATTAATAAAAACTGTGAAGGATTAGCCTTGAAATTCTCAGAATCTAAAAAAAAAAAGAAAGATATATATATAAAGGCGCTAGAGTTCATTGCAGAAGTCACAAGTTTCCATTTCCACACTGATCTTTTTCTCAAGATAAAGAAAGAATATAAACTTGTGGGTACAATGAAAGTAAAACAAATTTTAGTACTCATAATAAAATTATTAGCTTGTAAATAGAAAAAGAAGTTCCAAATAAACAAAAATACTCTTATTGAATGTTCTATATGGATAAAAATACAAACAATAAATCAGACAAATCAGAAAATTTCTTAATGACCATGTAATTAGAGACTTCGGTGATAATGAATGGTGAAAGATAGTATCCATCTCCACTGGATACATTTAATTTTCATCGAAGTATCTCAGTCTTTCCTCTACTTGCTATATTGTCTTAAAACTCACTAAAACAATTCACATATGTGGTATAACTATGTTTCAAAGCCTAAATACCCTCCTCTGGGTTATAATGTTTTTTATTCAATTAACTCTTATTTATAAATTCCCTACCATTGACTACATGTACACATTTATTTAAAGCTCACATAGATATATCTTCCTTAATTTACAGCTTTTATGCTATAATTATAATAAAGTAATATTTAAACATACTATTGTAATTGGTATGATTCAAGAGAAAACTTAATAGATCCCTCAAAATAGAAGGAATAATTTTAATAGCAATAAGTTGTGTTTTTTTTACAGAAAGAATGTTAATATGAGGTCAACCCCAACAGTCAGTACCTCCCTAAGGAAAAAATACTACAAAAGGGTGAATTTTCTCATAATGTTCTGTCACTTTTCTAAAACAATTAGGCAAATATACAAAAAGAAATTTGAAATATAGCCCAAGAAAAAGAAGAGAGGTTTCCTAGATTAAATATTTTGTCTTTATAATGTGTATACACTATTATTATTTGAACCTGGTGATTTATGCTGAAGTCAATAAGAACAACCAAGTTGAAGGTTCATGGTCAGACATTTGATCACAGTACCTAAGAAATAAACTCTTTGAGACAAAAATATGTCAGGCTGCAGATAAAAACATATAATGTAATGTTAAACAGAGAAATCCAGAAGTCAACGCAAAGGAGGAAAACAGTAGATCAAAACCACAGTGATATTAGACAGACAAGAGAGGCAGAGACAGCAGTGAATAACTAAGACCATGATCTTACATGACTGTGTGTACCTGATGCTGTCAGTTCTACAAATATTTAACTCAATACTAACTCTCATGTGTGGTCACATTGCCCGTTTTACTAAAGGAAGTAATCTTCATGCTCTGAGTTAGGATTATGTTAACTCCACAATAAGAGGATATTATTGTCTATGAACTTCTTTTAGATCAGTCCAAACTATGAAGAAAACTTTGAAACTTCCATTCATCTTTTGTCATCTGAGACCAACTTTTTGCTCCGTAACATCCTCATGGCATTTTTCACTTCTGCATTCCTCAGTGTATAGATCAGACGGTTGATCAAAGGTGCTCCAAGTGTGTAAAACACAGTTATCATCTTATCCATGGAGAAGATGGTTGCAGGGCAAGTGTATATAAATATGCAAGGACCAAAGAACAAAATAACCTCAATGATGTGGAAGATGCAGGTGGAGAGGGCTTTTTTCCTCCCCTCAGCACTGTGGTTTCTCAGAGAATGCAAGATGATAGCATAGGAGAACTGTATTACAAAACTGACTGTACAGATGGCTCCGCTGTTGGACACCAAGAGTAAGTTTGTCTCATAGGTGTCTGTACAGGCCAATTGTAACAAAGACTGCAAATCACATAGATAACGATCAATCACATTGGGACCACAGAAAGGTAAACTCAGAGCCAGAAAAATCTGATCTAAAGAATGCACAATGGACCCCACCCAGGCCACAGCCACCAGTACACCACAGACTTGATGGCTTATGATGGTCGTGTAGTGCAGGGGCTTACAGATGGCCACACAGTGGTCAACAGCCATGAGGACAAAGATGAAGATCTCCAGGCAGCCAAAGAAATGGAATGAAAAAACTTGGACTATGCACTCATTGAAAGAGATAGTGGCATTCTTCAAAAGGGCATCAGCAATCATCCTAGGGGCTATGCATGTAGAGAAGCAGGTGTCAGATAAAGGTAAATGGAAAAGGAAGAAATACATTGGACTCCCAAGTGCCTTGCTGGTCTTGATGGTGGTAATAATCAGAAAGTACCCCAACAAGGTCCCCAAATAGAAAATCAAGAAAGTGGTAAACACTATTTTCTTCCTAATAGGATCTTGTGTCAACCCAAGCAGAGTAAACTCAGTCACATTATTATTCAGCTGCATGATCTTATCAATGCAGAGAAGGGGTGAGTGTTAATGCTTTATCTGCAAAATATAGAAAAGAATTAATTCATGGTATGATATGTGATTTTAAAAAACATTTTAAGTGAGATAAATATTCTTCATCATGGACATTTCACTTGTGGTTTCTTAACAAGGCACCTCACATGTAATTTGTAATGACAACTTCATGGGGTCATTATGAGTCTCTTGTAAGATTGTGAAAAGTAAACTTTTCTATCAGATTAGATCAGTCGCTAAGTCGTGTCCGACTCTTTGTGAACCCATGAATCAGCACTCCAGGCCTCCCTGTCCATCACCAACTCCCGGAGTTCACTCAGATTCACGTCCATCGAGTCAGTGATGCCATCCAGCCATCTCATCCTCTGTCGTCCCCTTCTCCTCCTGCCCCCAAACCCTCCCAGCATCAGAGTCTTTTCCAATGAGTCAACTCTTTGCATGAGGTGGCCAAAGTACTGGAGTTTCAGCTTTAGCATCATTCCTTCCAAAGAAATCCCAGGGCTGATCTCCTTCAGAATGGACTGGTTGGATCTCCTTGCAGTCCAAGGGACTCTCAAGAGTCTTCTCCAACACCACAGTTCAAAAGCATCAATTCTT
The DNA here is from genome assembly GCF_019923935.1 of Bubalus bubalis. Classification (NCBI taxonomy): domain Eukaryota; kingdom Metazoa; phylum Chordata; class Mammalia; order Artiodactyla; family Bovidae; genus Bubalus; species Bubalus bubalis. Next base: position 83,151,558 of record NC_059170.1, on the reverse strand, counting down.
CGGCGCTCAGCCTTCTTCACAGTCCAACTCTCACATCCATACATGACCACAGGAAAAACCATAGCCTTGACTAGACGAACCTTTGTTGGCAAAGTAATGCCTCTGCTTTTGAATATGCTATCTAGGTTGGTCATAACTTTCCTTCCAAGGAGTAAGCATCTTTTAATTTCATGGCTGCAGTCACCATCTGCAGTGATTTTGGAGCCCAGAAAAATAAAGTCTGACACTGTTTCCACTGTTTCCCCATCTATTTCCCATGAAGTGATGGGACTGGATGCCATGATCTTCGTTTTCTGAATGTTGAGCCTTAAGCCAACTTTTTTACTCTCCACTTTCACTCTCATCAAGAGGCTTTTTAGTTCCTCTTCACTTTCTGCCATAAGGGTGGTGTCATCTGCATATCTGAGGTTATTGATATTTTTCCTGGCAATCTTGATTCCAGCTTGTATTTCTTCCAGTCCAGCATTTCTCCTGATGTACTCTGCATATAAGTTAAATAAACAGGGTGACAATATACAGCCTTGACATACTCCTTTTCGTATTTGGAACCAGTCTGTTGTTCCATGTCCAGTTCTAACTGTTGCTTCCTGACCTGCATACAAATTTCTCAAGAGGCAGATCAGGTGGTCTGGTATTCCCATCTCTTTCAGAATTTTCCACAGTTTATTGTGATCCACACAGTCAAAGGCAGATAAAATAAAATAAATAAAAATAAAATAAATAATAAGATAAAATAAAATAAAATAAAAGGCACAGTCAAATAAAAAAATATTACCTTTATTCTATCTCATAATTTAGAATTCAATATGAATTGGTGGGAATAGATTAAATGAATAGGTGAATAAATGACATGCAGAGGATTTTCAGAGCAGTGAAAACACTCTGTATCATACTATTGATATAATGATGGTCACATATCATTATACTTTTCTCCAAATTCATGAAATATACAAGAGAGAACCCTGAGGTAAACTATGGACTTTGGGTTATTATGTGTCAATGTAAGTTCATCATGTGTAACAAATTTGGAACAAATCAACTCTAGGAGAAGCTGATAATGGGAGATACTACATATGTGTAGGGGTAGGGTATATGAGAAACCTGTACATTCCTTTCAATTAAACTGTGAACTTAAAACTGTTCTTAAAAAAAAAAAAAAAAACTTTTATTAAAATTTAATCCAATGTATTTACCCCCTGATGTAGAGGCTTCTACATAAAAATGCCAGGTATATCTCTAGAGTGTAATTTCTTGGAGCCATGAGCTACATTGAGGCACGGACTATGACATATTCTTTAGATCAGCCTTACTTAGAGATGCCTTGGGACTCCAGTCCCAGCCTTTGGCTCATGAAGCAGGGCAGGAAAAAAAGTGCATTCTCTGAGGTATATGGCAAACCGTGGTCACTGTCTCCTTCCAATGCAGTCTGTGCTGTCCATGGATGATGCAATGCTTTAATTAGTCAGAACACTTGGTGCCAAAGCATTACCCACTCTAATAGGCACTTTGGTCTATCAACTCCCCAGTGACAACTTCTTTTATCAACCAGTGGCTTCTTGACAAGAAATTTAGACTTGATCCTACTGTCGAGCTACTGAAAATGGCTCCTATTAGCAGGCTGCAATTACCCCAACGTAATAAAAGGTTCTCTGAAGACATTACATCAGCCATCTTGAACGGTGCCCCTGTCTCTAGTGCCCTGCAGTCAGGGATGGAGACGGAGGCCTGTTTCCTTTCTCCCCATCTGTAAGTTCATGCCAACTCTCTGCTTTTATTCAGAACATCTTCCTAAGATCACTCTTCTCCAATTTCCTGTCACTCAGAGCATGGGCATAGGGCCATCTTTACATTCAAGACTGTGTGTCCCTTTGTGAAGTTGTTTGTTTGTATACATGGCACCTAAGGGTACCTTTTCAATGTGTAGCCAATTATTTCTCAAATTTGAGTATTTTTCAAAAAACTGTTAAATAGGTAAGTTCTGAAGTTCAGTTTCATGCCTGGTCTTCAGCCAAAATTTTTTATCAATTTAGAATTCAGCATTTGAAAGGTGGAAGAGCTAAACACCAACATTAGTGTCATTTGTGACCTCTCTGCCCCTCTGGGATATGACTGTATAATTTGCTGTCGTGTACAATCTCCATAGTGATGCTATCACACTCAGTCACAAGATTCAGACTCACTGTTAATACACACATATATGTGTGCTCAGTCTCTCAGTCATCTCTTTTTCTGGCTCCATGAACTCTAGTCCACCAGACTCCTCTCTCCATGGAATTCTCCAGGCAAAAATACTAGAGTGGGTTGCCATGTCCTACCTCAGGGATTTTCCTGACCCAGGGGTCAAAATCATGTCTCTTTTGTCTCCTTCATAAGTAGGCAGATTGTTTATTACTGTGCTCCCAGGAAGCCTTAAGATAACATATTTACTCTCAAATACTGGTGAACATTTTAGGTGTGACTAGGAGACAATATCTCCTTACTCATTTCATTTTTTTTTTTCACACCAGTTTCTTGCTGCAAATTAATTAGCAAAATTACCCTATAGGACTTTCACATTTTGTGATATTCAATTGGGTGTGTGTGCATGCTAAAGAAGCTGAAGTTGAATGGTTCTATGAAGACCTAAAAGATCTCTTAGAACTAACACCAAAAATAAATGTCCTTTTCATCATAGGGGGCTGGAATTCAAAAGTAGGAAGTCAAGAAGCACCTGGAGTAACAGGCAAAATTGGCCTTGGAGTACAGAATGAAGCAGGGCAAAGGCTAACAGAATTCTGCCAAGAGAATGCACTGGTCATAGCAAACACCCTCTTCCAACAACACAAGAGAAGACTCTACTCATGTACATCACGGAAATCAGATTGATTATATTCTTTGCAGCCAAAGAAGGAGAAGTTCTATACAGTCAGCAAAAACATGACTGACAGCTGACTGTGGCTCAGATCATGAACTCCTTATTGCCAAATTGACTTAATTCAGACTTAAATTGAAGAAAGTAGGGAAAACCACTAGACCACTCAGATATGACCTAAATCAAATCCATAACGATTATACAGTAGAAGTGAGAAATAGATTTAAGGGACTAGAGCTGATAGAAAGAGTGCCTGATGAACTATGGACGGAAGTTCATGACACTGTACAAGAGACAGGGAGCAAGATCATCCTCAAGGAAAAGAAATTCAAATAAGTAAAATGGCTGTCAGAGGAGACCTTACAAAGAGCTGTGAAAAGAAGAGAAGCCAAAGAGCAAAGGAGCAAAGGAAAGATATGCCCATTTGAACGCAGAGTTCCAAAGAATAGCAAGGAAAGAAAAGAAAGCCTTTCTCAGAGATCAATTGCAAAGAAATAGAGGAAAACAATGGAGTGGGAAAGACTAGAGATCTCTTCAAGAAAATTAGAGATACCAAGGGAATATTTCATGTAAAGATGGGCTTGATAAAGGACAGAAATGGTATGGACCTAACAGAAGCTGAAGATATTAAGAAGAGGTGGCAAAAATACACAGAAGAACTCTACAAAAAAAGATCCTCATGACCCAGATAATCACGATGGTGTGATTGCTCACCTAGAGCCAGACATCTTGGAGTGTGAAGTCAAGTGGGCCTTAGGAAGCATCATTACGAACAAAGCTAGTGGAGGTGATGGAATTCCAGTTGAGCTATTTCAAATCTTGAAAGATGATGCTGTGAAAGTGCTGTACTCAATATGCCAGCAAATTTGGAAAACTCAGCTGTGGCCACAGGACTGGAAAAGGTCAGTTTTCATTCCAATCCCAAAGACAGGCAATGCCAAAGAATGCTCAAACTACTGCACAATTGCACTCATCTCACATGCTAGCAAAGTAATGCTCAAAATTCTCCAAGCCAGGCTTCAATAATACATGAACTGTTAACTTCCAGATGCTCAAGCTGGATTTAGAAAAGGCAGAGGAACTAGAGATGAAATTGCCAACATTCACTGGATCATCAAAAAAGCAAAAGAGTTCCAGAAAAACATCTATTTCTGATTTATTGACTATGCCAAAGCCTTTGACTGTGTGGATCACAATAAACTGTGGGAAACTCTGAAAGAGATGGGAATACCAGACCACCTGACCTGCCTCTTGAGAAATCTGTATGCAGGTCAGGAAGCAACAGTTAGAACTGGACATGGAACAACAGACTGGTTCCAAATACAAAAAGGAGTACTTCAAGGCTGTATATTGTCACCCTGCTTATTTAACTTATATGCAGAGTACATCATGAGAAATGCTGAGCTGAATGAAGAAAAAACAGGAATCAAAACTGCTAAGAGAAATATCATTAACCTCAGATATTCAGATGACACCACTCTTATGGCAGAAAGTGAAGAAGAACTAAAGAGCCTTTTGACGAAAGTGAAAGAGGAAAGTGAAAAAGTTGGCTTAAAGCTCAACATTCAGAAAACTAAGATCACGCCATCCAGTCCCATCACTTCATGGCAAATAGATGGAAAAACAGTGGAAACAGTGTCAGACTTTATTTTCTTGGACTCCAAAATCACTGGAGATGGTGACTGCAGCCATGAAATAAAAAGACTCTTACTCCTTGGAATAAAAGTTATGACCAACCTAGACAGCATGTTAAAAAGCAGAGACATCACTTTGCCAACAAAGGTATATCTTGTCAAGGCTATGGTTATTCCAATAGTCATTTATGGATGTGAGAGTTGGATTATAAAGAAAGCTGAGTGCTAAAGAATTGATGCTTTTGAAGTTTGGTGTTGGAGAAGACTCTTGAGAGTCCCTTGAACTGTAAAGAGATCCAATCAGTCCATACTAAAGGAAATCAGTCCTGAATGTTTATTGGAAGGACTGATGTTGAAGCTGAAACTCCAATATTTTGGCAGCCTCATGCGAAGAGCTGACTCATTTGAAAAGACCCTGATGCTGGGAAAGATTGAGATGGTTGGATGGCACCACCGACTCAATGGACATGAGTTTGAGTAAACTCTGGAAGCTGGTGGTGGGCAGGGAGGCCCAGCGTGCTGCGGTCCATAGGGTCACAAGAGTCAGACATGATTGAGCAACTGAACTGCACTGAACTGTGTTCATGCACACACACAGACACACAGACACACACACAGAAAATCCTTTAAAATATATGACATTTATCTCTAAAAATTAACTTTTTGTTTGGTTTGAAGATTGTTATGCAATGATGATTATTGGCAGGGGTCTCTGTGAAATCCTCTAATAAGGTGCTGGCAAAGAGTTATCACAACTGAATAGGAAGAGGAGAAAGAATACTTATGGTGTAGGATGGATCAGTATCAATGCATGGGGTTCTCACCAGGGCATTCTGTAGCATAATTGGCCAAGTGTTCCCAGCTACTGAATTATGACTGAAGAACTGACAACTGCCAAGACTTCCATTCTTGTTGCATGGTGTCAGAGAAGGATGCTGGCTCATCTGAGTATGTAGGGAGACCACTGTGGTATCAGTGGTGTGTAGTAAAGCTAACTCATCATGGGTGATCATCTGAACCAGATCTGAGGAACGTTTTGTGGTGTCCCAGCCTTCTGGGAACATGTGAGCAGAGCTCCTTCCCCCAATTGGATCATAAAAAATCCATAGTAAAGTGTGGTCTCAGATTAGAGTGCCTTTCGATTACATTCGAAGTCTTCAGTAGCTGGCTTTTGGTCATTTTGATGCTAGCTCTGGCGAACTCTAAACTCAGGGCCTGCAAGTTCCATATATGTTGGCATTCCTGTTCCCATCTCAGTCGTCTAAGGCTGGCTGGACGCAAACTGGATCAATGACCTTAGCTACCTTATTTTCTTTAACATCTTTTCCTTTATACTCTCTTTATTATTTACTGTGTCTTTATTTTTAAAACTATGATCTACCATATATGCTATTGTACATTTTGGGAAATTTCCTCCTCCTGATATTTTGAGCTGGCCCAGGAGATATTCTGTTTTAGTTTGTTTGTTTAATTTTCCACTGTCCAAGTGAAGAATTTCCAGAGTGCTTTCTTTGTTTTGTTTTTTTCTTGAAGGATCCCTGACTTAAATGAATTCAGTTCAGTTCAGTTCAGTCGCTCAGTCATGCCCGACTCTTTGTGACCCCATGAATCGCAGAAAGCTGGCCTCCTTGTCCATCACCAACTCCCAGAGTTCACTCAAACTCACGTCCATCGAGTTGGTGATGCCATCCAGCCATCTCATTCTCTGTCATCCCCTTCTCCTCCTGCCCCCAATCCCTCCCAGCATCAGAGTCTTTTCCAGTGAGTCAACTCGTCACATGAGGTGGCCCAAAGTACTGGAGTTTCAGCTTTAGCATCATTCCTTCCAAAGAACACCCAGGACTGATCTCCCTTAGAATGGACTGGATGGATCTCCTTGCAGTCCAAGGGACTCTCAAGAGTCTTCTCCAACACCACAGTTCAAAAGCATCAATTCTTCAGCACTCAGCTTTCTTCACAGTCCAACTCTCACATTCATACATGACCACTGGAAAAACCATAGCCTTGACTAGACAGACCTTTGTTGGTAGAGTAATGTCTCTGCTTTTGAATATGCTATCTAGGTTGGTCATAACTTTCCTTCCAAGGAATAAGCATCTTTTAATTCATGGCTGCAGTCACCATCTGCAGTGATTTTGGAACCCCCAAAACTAAAGTCTGACACTGTTTCCACTGTTTCCCCATCTATCTGCCATGAAGTGATGGGACTGGATGGTGTGATCTTAGTTTTCTGAATGTTGAGCTTTAAGCCAACTTTCACTCTCCTCTTTCACTTTCATCAAGAGGCTTTTTAGTTCCTCTTCACTTTCTGCCATAAGGGTGGTGTCATCTGCATATCTGAGGTTATTGATATTTCTCCTGGCAATCTTGACTCCAGCTTGTGCTTCTTTCAGCCTAGCGTTTCTCATGATGTACTCTGCATATAAGTTAAATAAGCAGGGTGACAATATACAGCCTTGACGTACTCCTTTTCGTATTTGGAACCAGTCTGTTGTTCCATGTCCAGTTCTAACTGTTGCTTCCTGACCTGCATATAGGTTTCTCAAGAGGCAGGTCAGGTGGTCTGGTATTCCCATCTCTTGAAGAATTTTCTACAGTTTAAATGAATTCAATAATTTTAAATGAATTAAAGTTCTTAAAAGTCACTTGTGTTGCTGTTATACATGCTAGAAATCAAACTCTCACATTATTAGAATTCTGACATACTCTAACCACTAATATTTTTCCCAATTTTAAAATGATTTAAATTTTTGAGGACATTTCTTAGCTCACAAAGGCAATAACAGACTTCCCCATATATAGCCAACAAACTCTAAATATTCAAATAAATTATCAATCTATTTTCCTATTTTTTAAATTATTTAAGAAATCACAATTTTCTTTGAGCTATTTAATTCTCACAGCTTTCATGACTGCCACTCATCTTGGAGAAATTCGCCCTTGCAAAGATAAATATATGCATATACTTCAAAGTGAAAGTGAAAGTGTTAGTGGCTCAGTCCTGTTTGACTCTTTGCCACCCCATGGACTGTAGCCTGCCAAGCTTCTCTGTCCGTGGAAGAACCTGAGAGGCCCCAGCTCAATCCCTGGGTCAGGAAGATCCCCTGAAGAAGGGAATGGCTACAAATTCTAACATTCTTGCCTGGAGAATTCCATGGACAGAGGAGCCTGGCTGGCTACAGTCCCTGGAGTAGCAAAGAGTAGGACACAACTGAGTGACTAACACTTTCATTATGTATACCTCAACTGGCATAAAAAATGTTAACACACAGAAGATGCATGGAGGCTCAGATTCCCAGAACTTTCCCAGCTGCTGTCATTCTCTACTTGCTGAATGTAACAAACTTAATGGAAAACCAGAGTGGCAATTGCCACAAATGCCCTCGAATCCAACCACCAACCTACCCCATAATCATAGAGTTTTAAATAATCTAAGGCAAGATGAGTTTCTGTGCTCACTGAAATCCTCAAACACGTTGGATCATAGGAAGCTGAGCTCTCCTGAAAGCATGAGGCTAGGTTCCTTGATTACCCATGCCTTTGCCTAAATACTCACATAGCTAGAAGAAGTTCCCAAAATATAAAACACAGGACCTTTTTCTCACTATAGGTTTAAGAAAATGGCTACTTTTACCATTCTTCTTTCCTTCTCACTTGTTCTCATTCCTTAAACTTTTCCATTTTCTGTATCTCTAGATTTCAAAACAACTTAAATCTGGCAGAAAGCTATTGTTACTCCACTAAGAGAAGTCCCCAGAACACTATTTATTGTTGATTTTATTCAAAATATTTCTTGCTAACTATTGGCACTTACTCCTTGGAAGAAAAGTTATGACCAACCTAGATAGTATATTGAAAAGCAGAGACATTACTTTGCCAACAAAGGTCTGTCTAGTTAAGGCTATGGTTTTTCCAGTGGTCATGAATGGATGTGAGAGTTGGACTGTGAAGAAAGCTGAGCACCGAAGAATTGATGCCTTTGAACTGTGGTGTTGGAGAAGACTCTTGAGAGTCCCTTGGACTTCAAGGAGATCCAACCAGTCCATTCTAAAGGAGATCAGCCCTGGGATTTCTTTGGAACGAATGATGCTAAAGCTGAAACTCCAGTACTTTGGCCACCTCATGAAAAGAGTTGACTCATTGGAAAAGACTCTGATGCTGTGAGGGATTGGGGGCAGGAGGAGAAGGGGACGACAGAGGACGAGATGGCTGGATGGCATCACTGACTCGATGGATGTGAGTCTGAGTTAACTCCAGGAGTTGGTGATGGACAGGGAGGCCTGGCCTGCTGTGTGCGATTCATGGGGTCTCAAAGAGTCGGACATGACTGAGCGACTGAACTGAACTGAACTGATTCTTATAATGAGGGCTTTCCTTGGTGGATCAGGTGGTAAAGAATCTGCCTGCAATGCAGGAGATCAGGGCTCAATTGCTCGATGTTCCAGGGTCAGGAACATCCCCTGGAGGAAAGAATGGCAACCCACTCCAGTATTCTTGCTTGGAAAATTCCATAGACAGAGGAGCCTGGTGGGCTACAATCCATGAATATTGCAAAGAGTCAGATATGACTGAGCAATTAACTCTTTCACTTTCATTCCTCTAATAGCCAAATTCTACTGGTAGGACTTATAATTGCAAATGTGGTTCAAGTCAGTTTTAATGGGATAGGTTGTTAAAATTGCTTATCTTGATACGTTCAGTTCAGTCGCTCAGCCATGTCTGACTCTTTGCAACCCCGTGGACTGCAACCTGCCAGGCTTCCCTGTCAATCACCAACACCCAGAGCATGCTCAAACTCATGTCCATCAAGTCAGTGATTGTCATCCAACAGTCTCATCCTCTGTTGTCCCCTTCTCTCCCTGCCTTCAAATTTTCCAAGTATCAGGGTCTTTTCCAATGAGTCAGTTCTTCTCATCAGGTGACCAAAGTATTGGAGTTTCAGCTTCAGCATCAGTCCTTCCAATTAATATTCAGGACTGATTTCCTTGAGGATTGACTGGTTGGATCTCCTTGCAGTCCAAGGGACTCTCCAGAGTCTTCTCCAACACCACAGTTCAAAAGTATCAATCTTGATGAGTAACTCTTCCAGTTCCACATTCCTTTTCATCATTATTAGGAACATTTTCTATACTGCACAGTCATAAAATAATTTGGCCATAGTTTTCTCTGCCACTTTGACAGGTACTTTTCATTTAAAGATTTATATATTTTTATTTGCCATGGTAAAAAGAATGTGTTTCAGATAGGTACACATTTTCCTAGCAACTTTTTTGAATAGTTTTTTTTCCCCAGTAATTTGAGATATTGCTTTAACCTTATTCCAAAATCTCTTATCCACTGTGTCCTCTTTTTTTAAAGCTTTTTGTGTGTGTGTGATGCAGACCATTTTCTAAAGTCTTTATTGACGTTTGTTCCAATATTTCTTCTGTTTTATGTTTGGGTTTTTTGGCTTTAAGGTATGTGGGATCTCAGCTATCCAACCAGGAACTGAACTCACACCCCTTGCATGGGAAAGTGAAGTCTTAAATTCAGGTAAGTCTTATATCCATTATGTGCAATTTCAGGGGTTTGTTTTCAGTTTATATGATATGCCTATTCTATTGTTAATACCACATTTTTATAGTCATTGTAGCTGTCTGCTATATTTTTGGTACCTGGTAGGTTTTCCCTTCACTTTTGTCCAGAGTTACAAGCCCATATTTTGGATATTTATTTTTCAACATGAATAAACTTATTTGACTAAAAATGTATTATTAATGATTTTATAGGAGAACAACTCTTTAATGTGTAAACAACACTGTAGAGGAACTAAAAAGCCTCTTGAAGAAAGTGAAAGAGGAGAGTGAAAAAGTTGGATTAAAGCTCAACATTCAGAAAACTAAGATCATGGCATCTGGTCCCATCACTTCATGGCGAATAGATAGGGAAACAGTGGAAACAGTGTCAGACTTTAGTTTTGGAGGTTCCAAAATCACTGCAGATGGTGACTGCAGCCATGAATTAAAAGACACTTACTCCTTGGAAGGAAAGTTATGACCAACCTAGATAGTATATTCAAAACCAGAGACATTATTTTACCAACAAAGATCCGTCTAGTCAAGGCTATGGTTTTTCCAGTGGTCATGTATGGATGTGAGAGTTGGACTGTGAAGAAAGCTGAGCGCCGAAGAATTGATGCCTTTTAACTGTGGTGTTGGAGAAGACTCTTGAGAGTCCCTTGGACTGCAAGGAGATCCAACCAGTCCATTCTAAAGGACATCAGTCCTGGGTGTTCTTTGGAGGGAATGATGCTAAAGCTGAAACTCCAGTACTTTGGCCACCTCATGCGAAGAGTTGACTCATTGGAAAAGACTCTGATGCTGGGAGGGATTGGGGGCAAGAGGAGAAGGGGACGACAGAGGATGAGATGGCTGGATAGCATCATCGACTTAATGGACGTGAGTTTGAGTGAGCTCCGGGAGTTGGTGATGGACAGGGAGGCCTGGCGTGCTGCAATTCATGGGGTCACAAAGAGTCGGAGATGACTAAGCGACTGAACTGAACTAAACTGAACACTGTGGAGAGCTGAGATCGTAAGGATGTTGAGTATCTTTAGGATATTAGGCAAAATTAGTTCCTAGAAGAAGTAATCCTAGGAACTCACACAGTACCTGTAATACTTGTGGTTTCCTACCCATCAAAATAGAAAACTGCTTAAGTCACTGGGCACCAGGTATAGTATTCAGAAATGCATTGTTTCTATAGTGAGGAAGAATTCACCATAACCTAATCATAAATTCTGGATGATCTGTGCATTGATATAAGTGGGGTATTAAAGTGAAGTGAAAGTGAAAGTCACTCAGTCATGTCTGACTCTTTGCAACCCCTAGACTATACAGTCCATGGAATTCCTCAGGCCAGAATACTGGTGTGGGTAGCCTTTCCCTTCTCCAGGGGATCTTGCCGACCCAGGGATTGAACCCTGGTTTCCTGCATTGCAGGTAGATCCTTTAACATCTGATCCACCAAGGAAGCCCCCAACCCCCATTATAAGAATAGTTAGCAACAAATATGTGGGATAAAATCAAGAATAAATAGTGTTCTGGGGACTGCTCTTAGGGGAGTAATACTAACTTTCTGCCAGATTTAAGTTGTTTTGAAATGTGGAGAATTTGCCAAATACAGTATTCATAAAATTCTTTTTTTTATTATTTTATTTTATTTTTAAACTTTACATAATTGTATTAGTTTTGCCAACTATCAAAATGAATCCGCCACAGGTATACATGTGTTCCCCATCCTGAACCCTCCTCCTTCCTCCCTCCCCATTCCATCCCTCTGGGTCGTCCCAGTGCACCAGCCCCAAGCATCCAGTATCGTGCATCGAACCTGGGCTGGCAACTCGTTTCATACATGATATTTTACATGTTTCAATGCCATTCTCCCAAATCTTCCCACCCTCTCCCTCTCTCTCAGAGTCCATAAGACTGTTCTATACATCAGTGTCTCTTTTGCTGTCTCGTACACAGGGTTATTGTTACCATCTTTCTAAATTCCATATATATGCGTTAGTATACTGTATTGGTGTTTTTCTTTCTGGCTTACTTCACTCTGTATATTCATAAAATTCTTAACTGAAGTACAACACTTCTGTTCAGACTCTTTAGGGGGAAAAAAAAAAATAGCGAGAAAGACTTTTAACCTGGAGGAAAAAGGAAAAGCTTATTACAACAGAGTTCTCTAAGTTCTCTACACATTTTTTAATATAAATTTATTTATTTTAATTGGAGGTTAATTACTTTACAATATTGTATTGGTTTTGCCATACATCAACATAAATCATCACAGGTGTACACATGTTCCCCATCCTGAACCCCTCTCCCACATCCCTCTCCATACCATTCCTCTGGGTCATCCCAGTGCACCAGCCCCAAGCATCCTGTATCATTCATTGAACCTGGACTGGCAATTTGTTTCATATATGATATTATACATTTTTCAATGCCATTTTCCCAAATCATCCCACCCTCACCCTCTCCCACAGAGTCCAAAAGACTGTTCTATACATCAGTGTCTCTTTTGCTGTCTCACATACAGGGTTATCACTACCATCTTTCTAAATCCCATAAGTATGCATTAGTATACTGTATTGGTGTTTTTCTTTCTGGCTTACTTCACTCTGTATAATAGGCTCCAGTTTCATCCAACTCATTAGAACTGATTCAAATGTATTCTTTTTGATGGCTGAGTAATACTCCATTGTGTATATGTACCACAGCTTTCTTATTCATTCATCTGCTGATGGACATCTAGATTGCTTCCATATCCTGGCTATTATAAACAGTGCTGTGATGAACATCGGGGTACATGTGTCTCTTTCAATTCTGGTTTCCTCAGTGTGTATGCCCAGCAGTGGGCTTGCTGGGTCATAAGGCAGTTCTATTTCCAGTTTTTTAAGGAATCTCCACACTGTTCTCCATAGTGGCTGTACTAGTTTGCATTCCCACCAACAGTGTAAGAGGGTTCCCTTTTCTCCACACCCTCTCCAGCATTTATTGCTTGTAGACTTGTAGACTTGGATCACAGCCATTCTGACTGGCATGGAATGGTACCTCATTGTGGTTTTGATGTATATTTCTCTGATAATGAGTGACGTTGAGCATCTTTTCATGTGTTTGTTAGCCATCTGTATTCTTCTTTGGAGAAATGTCTGTTTAGTTCTTTGGCCCATTTTTTGATTGCACCGTTTATTTTTCTGGAATTGAGCTGCAGGAGTTGCTTGTATATTTTTGAGATTAGTCCTTTGTCAGTTGCTTCATTTGCTATTATTTTCTCCCACTCTGAAGGCTGTCTTTTCACCTTGCTTGTAGTTTCCTTTGTTGTGCAGAAGCTTTTAATTTTAATTAGGTCCCATTTGTTTATTTTTGCTTTTATTTCCAGTATTCTGGGAGGTGGGTCATAGAGAATCCTGCTGTGATGTATGTCGGAGAGTGTTTTGCCTATGTTCTCCTCTAAGAGTTTGATAGTTTCTGGTCCTACATTTAGATCTTTAATCCATTTTGAGTTTATTTTTGTGTATGGCGTTAGAAAGTGTTCTAGTTTCATTCTTCTACGAGTGGTTGACCAGATTTCCCAGTACCACTTGTTAAAGAGATTGTCTTTAATTCATTGTATATTCTTGACTCCCTTGTCAAAGATAAGATGTCCATAGGTGCGTGGATTTATCTCTGGGCTTTCTATTTTGTTCCATTGATCTATATTTCTGTCTTTGTGCCAGTACCATACTGTCTTGATGACTGTGGCTTTGTGGTACAGCCTGAAGTCAGGCAGGTTGATTCCTCCAGTTCCATTATTCTTTCTCAAGATTGCTTTGGCTATTCGAGGTTTTTTGTATTTCCATACAAATTATGAAATTATTAGTTCTAGCTCTGTGAAAAATACCGTTGGTAGCTTGATAGGGATTGCATTGAATCTATAGATTGCTTTGGGTAGTATACTAATTTTCACTATATTGATTCTTCTGATCCATGAACATGGTATATTTCTCCATCTATTAGTGTCCTCTTTGATTTCTTTCACCAGTGTTTTATAATTTTCTATATATAGGTCTTTAGTTTCTTTAGGTAGATATATTCCTAAGTATTTTATTCTTTCCATTGCATGGTGAAAGGAATTATTTCCTTAATTTCTCTTTCTATTTTCTCATTATTAGTGTATAGGAATGCAAGGGATTTCTGTATGTTGATTTTATATCCTGCAACTTAAAGTGGAGAATTTGTCACATATGAGGACAAATAAGCTAAGTCAATAGTATGATAAATGCTCAGATAAATATCAGTTCCCAGGATTATTTCCTAAACAGATAGGGAGACAAATCACACAATCCAAACTCTGCACAGATTAGGATAATCTGTTTACTGATGATTTCTGCAGTTTCTACAACCCTTTGGTTAATTTGACACTTTCCCACAAGGTGGTGCTCAACTAAAATAGTGAGCTAAATCCAACTTCATATTTCACCTAGAAATTTTATAGATTTGCCTGTCTTCAGATAAGTGCTAGAAGACTGTGTGAATTTTTCACTATATTGTGATTCATCCTGTGAGTAGTATTTCAGACTACACTGACCAATCTGTCCTTAAGTTCTTGACCTGGATATCAAGTGAGTCAAAGCTGGTAAACCGTCACACTGCAGTTTCAGTCTCCATCTCTTCTCTTACTGTTCTAAAGTGCTTACAGGACTATTAGGACCCTCAGTGATAAAGGGCTATATATGCTAGAGCAATATTCCCATCTTTTCCTCTGTCTTTAAAATCCAAAAACCTTTTTCCCTTTCTTGAGTCTCAATCAATGTCTTTACCTTTTAGTTCAGGGAATGTTTGATGCAATTAGAAATAATCTTTGCAAATTCACTTCACTCTGTCTGCTCACCTCCTGTATCTGCACCCATATAATCAGCCTCCCTACCTGATATAGAATTCAGCTCCCTGTGAACTCTCAGTTCTACTATCTCAAGCCAATACCTCCAATTGTGTACCAGATTTCATTTCCTCCTGCCATGTAAGAGCAATGGTCTGATAATTATCCTCTTGCAACCACTCCAGTATTTTTGTCTGGAGAATTCATGAACAGAGGAGTCTGGCAGGCTACAGTCCATGGGGCTGCAAAGAGTCAGACATGGCTGAGTGACTAACACTCCACCTTAGCAACATTTGTTCTTTGTAATATCATTTCCAAAGGCATGAAACATCTTGTGTGGTTTTTCTTTAATCTCAAAATGTCATTATTTAAAACTCTACTCTCTTTCCAAATACTTTTTTTTCCCATTAATTTCTTTCCCTTCCTTGCAAAATGTGTCAGGAGAGTTTTTACACTTCCTCTATATTATTCATTTTCTCTCACTCCATCTCAAGCCAAAATGAGGCAGGCTTCCCCAACACTCTACCTTAACAAACTTTCTTTGGCAATATTGCAAATGACTTTTACCTTGCTAAATTAATTGCTATTTTCTTGGTACACTTATTTCATTGGGTTTCAATTGACTTGGCTTTCTTTTTTTTTTTTTTTAATTTTATTTTATTTTAAACTTTACATAACTGTATTAGATTTGCCAAATATCAAAATGAATCCGCCACAGGTATACATGTGTTCCCCATCCTGAACCCTCCTCCCTCCTCCCTCCCCATTCCATCCCTCTGGGTCGTCCCAGTGCACCAGCCCCAAGCATCCAGTATCGTGCATCGAACCTGGACTGGCATCTCATTTCATACATGATATTTTACATGTTTCAATGCCATTCTCCCAAATCTTCCCACCCTCTCCCTCTCCCACAGAGTCCATAAGACTGTTCTATACATCAGTGTCTCTTTTGCTGTCTCGTACACAGGGTTATTGGTTTATAATAGCCAGGACATGGAAGCAACCTAGATGTCCATCAGCAGATGAATGGATAAGAAAGCTGTGGTACATATACACAATGGAGTATTATTCAGCCATTAAAAAGAATACATTTGAATCAGTTCTAATGAGGTGGATGACTTGGCTTTCTTGATGTTCCTCCTACTTGACAGGTCACTCTTCATTCTCCTTTGTTGATTCTGTCTTTCTTCTCTATGTAAGTTTTCAGTACCCTAGGGCTTTGTCCAAGTCCCTTTTTTCCTTCTGTCAATGTTTACTACCTCAATAAATACATTCAGGCCTATAGCTTTAAAAGTTATCTAAAGGAGATCAGTCCTGGGTGTTCATTGGAAGGACTGATATTGAAGCTGAAACTCCAATTCTTTGGCCACCTGATGAGAAGGGCTAACTCATTCGAAAAGACCCTGATGCTGGGAAAGATTGAGGGCGAGAGGAGAAGGGGATGACAGAGTACGAGATGGATGAATGGCATCACCGACTCAATGGACATGTGTTTGGGTGGACTCCGGGAGTTGGTGATGGACGGGGAGGCCTGGCTTGCTGCGGTTCATGGGGTTGCAAAGAATCAAACACGACTGAGAGATTGAACTGAATTGAACTGAACTGCTGAATGTTCACAAATGTATAACAGCATCCGAGATCATGGTCCCTAATTTGAGTCTCATATATGTACCTGTCTGTCCAAATCTCTACTTTGTTGTTTAATAATCATCTCACATTTTAAATGTAAAAAATGAACTCCTGATTCCAGTTCCACTCACCATCACCCCATCCTCACCACCATGCTATTCTCTTAGAGAAGGATTCCTCTTCTCAGTTGATGGTAACTCCATCCTATCAATGTGATAATGAAAGTATTAGTTTCTCAGTCATGCCTGACTCTTTGTGACCCTATGGACTGTAGCTCACCAGGCTCCTCTGTCCATGGAATTCTCCAGGCAAGAATACTGGAATAGGTAGCCATTCCCTCCTCCAGGGGATCTTCCAGACCCAGAAATCAAACCTGGGTCTCTCCCATTGCAGGCAGATTCTTCATTATCTGAACCACCAGGGAAGCCCCTTCTTATGAATTTAATATCTGAGGCCAAAAACTTTAAGTAACTCCTCAGTTTTCTCTTCCTACCCACATCCAGTTTGACACAAAATTATGCTGGTTCTACTTTCACAATATATCCATAACTCAACATTTCAGAGCAAGTCACATTTAGTTATCACTTAGATCACTGAAATTCACTCCCTAACCCATCTCCCTAATTCTATAATTGCTGCCCCAACTTCACCACAGTCAGCCCTTTTTGAGCAGTCAGAGTGACCCTGTCACAGATAAAAGTCAAGTCTTGCTCTTTTCTCTGATCAGAGCTCTCTAATATTTCTCATTTTCACTCTCATCAGCAACGAGTCATTAATGCAACCTGTCAGGCACCATGTGAAGGGACTGTATCTTTTGCTATTCCTGAGCTCCCACCTCACTGGCCAATTTACTGTTTCCTGAACCCACTGGACACATGACTTCCTGTGGCTGTCCTCATGGCTGACTCTCTTATCCTCTTGCAATATTTATTCAATTAATATATGCTTCATGAAGACTATCTTGATCATGCATTTAAAATTGCAGACTGCACCCTAGCACTAATGATCTTCCTTACAATATGCTACTTTTTAATTTTTTATAATACATATAAGCATAATGAAACATGATGGCCACTTGTTTGTGTGTGTATTTAGTCACTCAGTCGTGTCTGACTCTTTGCAACCCTATGGACTGTCCATGGGTTGTTTTTTTTCAGGCAAGAATACAGGAGTGGGCTGCCATTCCCTTCTACAGGGGATTTGCCAATATCCACTTTCATGATTGTAATTGTAATTAGCAATTTCTCTCTCCTTCTCTAGAATCTGAATTTACGAAGGGGAAGGAATCTTTACTTGTTCTGTTCACTGTTTTAGCTCAAGCACCTAAAATATGTCTGGCACACAGTAGCTAATCAATAAATATTTGTGAGAAGAATTAAATTTTTTCTAAAATGTATAGAACCAGAAAATTAAAAAATTTGGTAGATGTAGATCTTTAGTCATACATAGTGAAAATAAACTGAATGAATCTACTAGACTTCAAAGAGTCACAAAAACATTTGCAAAACTTTTCAAAATATTTTCAAAACAGTCCATTATAAATAGCTGTAAACCATATGTATTTTAAAAATAATAGTTACTTAATAAATTTGAAATATTGAGTGTTAGATAAAATGATCACATTGTTGCTGTATTTTTAGCCAAATGTCTTAGAATTCAAAACTAGACACTAAGGATGTAAACAATTCCAGTTACCAAGAAAATCCTATTCTGCCTTCTTTTTTTGTCCCCTTTACTACTTTTTTTTAAAGCCTTTAAATAACTCCTTGTATGAAAAACTGATTCTTGTGAATAATTCTAGTCTGTATTTTAAACATGTACTTAACACTTTGCATTGGTTCTCTAGACCTCTATTCCACCTACCTTCACTTTGGAAATCTTTGGAATGCTATAAGTCCTGTTCCTTCCACTCCCTAAATCTTGACCTCTGTAAATTAGATTCTTCCCTTTATATGCACTGTTGAGAGACTTGTAAGGTGATACCGCAGAGTCCATCTACAATCAACTATTGGCAATTTATACACAAAAAAGACTCACAAGAGATAAGTAATTTTCTTTATGCCCAAAGTTCCACAGCTGCTCAGGAGTGGTATTAAAGTATTTCAGTTCATATCTTTAAACTTCAATTCAATGTCCAGAGTGCTAAAATGTAGCTTTTTCAGTGTATAAGTTTCTGTAGATAATATTTGGTTAACTGACTTCAATTACAGCTTCAGCCATTAAAAATAATTTGACTAACTAGCTAGAAAAGCATCACAAAATTACAAAAGCACTTAATCATTTGTATATTTTAGCAATCATGTCTTTCTGTGAAAATGTAAAATTCCTGGGAAATCATCTGATAGTCATTTCCTACCTGGGAGCCGAGGATATAACCATGGCTAAGTCAGGATCAGCACTGGAGAAGTATTGAAGAAATATCATTTACACCAGGGCATAAAGCAAATTTACACCAGGTCATAAAACACATTTCTTGATGAGAGTGAAAGAGGAGAGTAAAAAAATTTGGCTTAAAGCTCAACATTCAGAAAACTAAGATCATGGCATCTAGTCCCATCACTTTATGGCAAATAGATGGAGAAACAGTGAAAACAGTGGCTGACTTTATTTTCTTGGGCCCCAAAATCACTGCAGATGGTGATTGCAGCCATGAAATTAAAAGACACTTATTCCTCAGAAGGAAAGTTATGACCAATCTAGAAGCATGTTAAAAAGCAGAGATATTACTTTGACAACAAAGGTCCGTCTAGTCAAGGCTATGGTTTTTCCAGTGGTCATGTATGGATGTGAGAGTTTGACTATAAGGAAAGCTGAATGCAGAATTGACGCTTTTGAACTGTGCTGTTGGAGAAGACTCTTGAGAGTCCTTTGGACTACAAGGAGATCCAACCAGTCCATTCTAAGAGAGATCAGTCCTGGGTGTTCATTGGAAGGACTGATGTTGAAGCTGAAACTCTGTTAGTTTGGCCACCTGATGCGAAGAGCTGACTCATTTGAAAAGACCCTAATGTTAGGAAAAGCAAAGGAGAAAAGGAAAGATATAAGCATCTTAATGTAGAGTTGCAAAGAATAGCAAGAAGAGATAAGAAGTCTTTCCTCAGGGATCAATGTAAAGAAATAGAGGAAAACAACAGAATGGGAAAGACTAGAGATCTCTTCAAGAAAATTAGAGATGCCAAGGGAACATTTCATGCAAAGATGGGCTTGGTAAAGGACAGAAATGGTATGGACCTAACAGAAGCAGAAGATATTAAGAAGAGGTGGCAAGAATACACAAAAGACTGTACAAAAAAGATCTTCACGACCAAGGTAATCACGATGGTGTGATCACTCTCCTAGAGCCAGACATTTTGGAGTGTGAAGTAAAGCCAGCCTTAGAAAGCATCATTATGACCAAAGCTAGTGGAGGTGATGGAAATCCAGTTAAGCTATTTCAAATCTTGAAAGATGATGCTGTGAAAGTGCTGCACTCAATATGCCAGCAAATTTGGAAAACTCAGCTGTGGCCACAGGACTGGAAAAGGTCAGTTTTCACTCCAATCCCAAAGAAAGGCAATGCCAAAGAATGCTCAAACTACCGCACAATTGCACTCATCTCACATGCTAGTAAAGTACTGCTGAAAACTCTCCAAGTCAGGCTTCAGTAATACGTGAACCATGAACTTCCAAATGTTCAAGCTAGTTTTAGAAAAGGCAGAGGAACCAGAGATCAAATTGCCAACATCTGCTGGATCATGGAAAAAGCAAGAAAGCTGCAGAAAAACATCTACTTCTGCTTTATTGACTATGCTGAAGCCTTTGACTGTGTGGATCACAATAAACTCTGGAAAATTCTGAAAGAGATGGGAATACCAGACCACCTGACCTGCCTCTTGAGAAATCTGTATGCAGGTCAGGAAGCAACAGTTAGAACTGGACATGGAACAACAGACTGGTTCCAAATAGGAAAAGGAGTACATCAAGGCTGTATATTGTCACCCTGCTTATTTAACTTATATGCAGAGTACATCATGAGAAACACTGGGCTGGAAGAAGCACAAGCTGGAATCAAGATGGCCGAAAGAAATATCAATAACCTCAGATATGCAGATGACACCACTCTTATGGCAGAAAGCGAAGAAGAACTAAAGGGCCTCTTGATGAAAGTGAAAGTGGAGAGTGAAAAAGTTGGCTTAAAGCTTAACATTCAGAAAACGAAGATCATGGCATCTGGTCCAACACTTCATGGCAAATAGATGGGGAAACAGTGGAAACAGTGGCTGACCTTATTTTTTGGAGCTCCCAAATCACTGCAGATGGTGATTGCAGCCATTAAATTAAAAGACGCTTACTCCTTGGAAGGAAAGTTATGACCAACCTAGATAGCATATTCAAAAGCAGAGATATTACTTTGCCAACCAAGGTCCGTCTAGTCAAGGCTATGGTTTTTCCAGTGGTCATGTATGGATGTGAGAGTTGGACTTTGAAGCAAGCTGAGAGCCGAAGAATTGATGCTTTTGAACTGTGGTGCTGGAGAAGACTCTTGCGAGTCCCTTGGATTGAAAGGAGATCCAACCAGTCCATCCTAAAGAAGACCAGTCCTGGGTGTTCTTTGGAAGGACTGATGCTGAGGCTGAAACTCCAATACTTTGGCCATCTCATGCAAAAGTTGACTCATTGGAAAATATCCTGATGCTTGGAGGTTTTGGGGGCAGGAGGAGAAGGGGACGACAGAGGACGAGATGGCTGGATGGCATCACCGACTCGATGCACATGAGTTTGGGTGAACTCCAGGAGTTGGCGATGGACTCAGAAGTCTGGTGTGCTGCAATTCATTGGGTCACTAAGAGTCGGACACGACTGAGTGACTGAACTGAAGTGAACAGCTTTATTAAATGGTCATCCATTCAGAAGTAAGCAAAGATTAGGGAAGTGCACATGAACTTAAAATACAAAAACAGGTATGTATAAGAAACTAAGAAATATGAAAATAATAATCAACATGATGACCAAAATGTATTAATGTATATACAGAGAAATTATGTATCAGTACAGTGAATATCTTTGTTATAACTAGAATTATCTGATTTGAAAAGGAAGTGAGACGTTATTTCCCTGTACATAGGTAGGCAAAGGAAAAGCTTATTTTTATGAGTATTATAGAGGGGAGACAAGCACCAAATAGAGGCTTGACTAGTTGATATTTATGTTCCTTGGGGATCATAGGTTTCTGGGTGTGACATTATGCTATTGACTCTTGAGCCAGAAAGTATATGATACAGACCCAGTAGTTCCAGAGCTGGTTTACCAACAAAATGGATGATAGAAATCAGGGACAAACTATTAAACTTGGATAAGAAATATGACAACAACAACAACAACAGAAAAACAATAATGTACAAAACCAGAAGTTAAACCTATAGAAAGAACAGGATGTGACTCACAAGCAGAAACATCAAAGAAGACAGCAGATGTGAGGAATGGGCTTGTGCCCCCACAAAGATGATGGAACTTCAAGTTCTTTCTCTGAGACATTGGTTAAAACAATACAGATTTTACTGGGTGCTCATTCTGCCTATTCCCCTAAATGCCCCACTGGAACATATCTATACTGTACACAATAGAATGAGAACACTTTCTCTTTTCCATCAGTCCAATTATACTTAAACTCTGACAGAATTAGCAGTTGGCATCTTCTGCTTTGCCATCTCGAGTCAGACTTTGTTGCACCATAACTTTCTCATGGCCTGTTTGATTTCTGCATTCCTCAGAGTGTAAATCAGAGGATTGAGCAAGGGAGTCACAATAGTGTAAAACACAGCCACCATCTTGTCCACTGGAAATACAGTTAAAGGGCGAGCATATGTGTATATACACAGTATAAAGAATAAGACAATAACAATAATGTGGGAGGTACATGTGGAAAGGGCTTTCCTTCTTCCTTCTCTGCTACAGTTACTCAGAGAACGTAAGATTAAAACATAGGAGATAAGCAGCAACAGGAAACTCACCATGCATATGGTCCCACTGTTAAACACTATGAGTAGGTTGATGACATAAGCATCCACACAGGCAAGTTTCAACAAAGGTTGCATATCACAGAAATAGTGATCAATAACATTGGGGCCGCAGAAGGGTAATTTCAAAGCCAAGAGAATCTGTGCTGAAGAATGCATACAGGCCCCCACCCAGGCCAGTTTCACCAGTGTGTCACAGACACACTGGCTCATGATGGCTGTGTACTGCAGGGGCTTGCAAATGGCCACATAGCGATCAAAGGACATGAGGACAAGTACCAAGATCTCCATACACCCAAAGAAGTGAAATGCAAAGATCTGGGTCATGCACTCATTGAAGGAAATGGCTTTCTTCTCAGATACAGAATCTACAATCAACCTAGGGGCAGTGGTTGTTGAAAAACAGGCATCAGCAAAGGATAAGTAGAAAAGGAAGAAGTACATGGGGCTCTGAAGTGTCTGGCTATATCGTATGGTCATCACAATTATGAAGTTTGCCAACAGAGTCCCAAGGTATAGAAATAAGAAGATAACAGATACTAATTTCTCTTTTAGTAGATTCTGTGTTAACCCAAGCAGGATGAACTCGTTAACACTAGTGTTCATCTCCATGGTTATGGTGAATGTAGAACAGGCACAGCTGAGAAGTGGTTCATCTGCAAAAAAAAAGGTTGGAGAAATGGTGACTTAGCAATTGCAATGTATATGGATGCAGAATTGCAATTTTAGAGTTCTAATTTCATCAAACATATAACTTGGTGTTTCATAAAGTTTTCACACACTATACTCACTCAAGAATTTTTTTTTTTTTTTAATGTTGACATGCTTTAAACATTGGCATTGATTCAAGGTCTTCTTATGGGTTGCCAATTTTTTTTTTTTTGATGGGGGAGGAGCTTTCAAGTGATTGTGCATTCTGCCATGATCTGAAAACTAGTGAATTTGCTTTATGATCTTGATCAGATCATTTTAATATCTTGATACTCTTTCTTTATATGACAGAGAATCTAACATATACCTTATTAAGCATATGCATATGTATATGATACATATATGTGTATATAATGTGTATGCACATCAACTACTGATAATAATATCCTTATATAATTTAGAAATAATATATTTGGAGATTCTCTCCTGAGTGAATACATTTCTTAATTTGAACAACAGTTTGTAGCCATTATTCTTGATCTCTTCAGTATCTTTGTTGGGTTATACTTAAGAAAAAAGCTTAGTTTTCCATCTTTAGGTTCATTGAAGCTATAACTTTACCTTTATTGCCAGTTAGGGCACGTGAGATATTTGAGCAAATCATTGAGGCTAGCAACATTTTGGAAAATTGCTATATATTTGATATAAACCCTTACATACATTAGATGCATGCTAGTAAATTTCACATTCTGTGGACTCAACCTGTTATTTCACTTTCTATATTTCTATAACCTATGTACTATCCTCCTTCATATCTGATTCTCCTACCACTGTCATCTAGAAGATTGCATTCTTTCAATTTTTATCTCTTTAAAATGTAAGCTTAAAAATGTATTTCAGAAATTCAACATAAAAATACATCTCCTTGCTCTCCTTTCCTTTTTCCTTATATACATATATCTATATAATTTCAATCATCTTATTATATTTTCTGATTTTCCTTTTTTAATTTAAAAGCCTTTTCTATGTTAGCTAAACAGTATTTGTAGTGTAATTATCTACTTAGCAATTATAAATAAACATGATGTTAGTCACTCAGTCATGCTTGACTCTCTGTGACACCATGGACTCCACCAGGCTCCTCTGTCCATAGTATTCTCCAGGCAAGAATACTGGAGTGTGTTGCCATTCCTTCCTCCAGGGGATCTTCTCAACCCACATATCAAATCCAGGTCTCCTTCATTGCAGACAGATTCTTTACCAGCTGAGCCACCAGGGGAGCCCAAAATTAACATATCAAAATCTTAAAATATAAATTCTACCATTTATTTTTTGTTTATCCAAATTTTCACCTTAATTAAAATATTTTTAATGAACTCTTCTCATATAGCTTGTGCTTATTTTAATAGTTTAATCAAACATCTGCCCAGGGAATTGCTAATATAAATATCACTATTTTAAGTCACATGGACTGTAGCCCACCAGGCACCTCTGTCCATGGGATTCTCCAAGCAAGAATACTAGAATGGGTGGTCATTTCCTTCTCTGGGGGATCTTTCTGACCCAGGAATCGAGCCCACATCTCCTGCATTGCAAGCATATTCTACCACTGAGCCACCAGGGAAGCCCATAATTATTGACATTATTCTCAAATAATCTTTCAATTTGGTTGCTTCACTATTTATTAGAAAATTAATTACTGTATGGGTATATCTGCATAATAAAATTTCTAAAGCTTGCAATGTATTACAGGGTGAGAAAAGTGCGCTTCAAAAATTCATACTTAACCAATCCCATGGTTGTTTTAGTCACTCAGTCCTACCAGACTCTTTGTGACTCCATGAATCCAACCAGGCTCCTCTATACATGGGATTCTCCAGGCAAGTGGTCTGCCATTCCCTTCTCCAGGGTATCTTTCTGACACAAGGATCAAACCCAGGTCTCCTGCAATACAGGCAGATTCTTTACCATCTGAGACACCAGGAAAGCCCATAAACTGGAAGTAAAAGTCAGTTCCTTACACTTTCTGCTGGGTTTTCAGACATATATCTATCTATATCTATATCTATATATATGTATGTATACACACACATGTGAAATATTTTTATGTACAAATTAGGTCATTTTCCATTGTTTCTAAAACTAAAACAGTATGGCACAAACTACAAATAAAAAATTAACTTGATGCATTATTATATTTGCTTAGTTAACAATTAAAATTATGAAATATATATTTTGATTAGCAATAGAGTATAACATTTTTGTATATTTTAATTTCTTATATTTCATTTGCTTTGAATTTTGTATGTTAAGTCTGTTTAATTTTTGATATCTTTAAGTTTTGAGCTCTTTTTTTTTTCAACATTATGCAATAAACTCTATCAATTTTAAACTCCTGTTTCTGTTTTAGTCAAGCATGCCTTTAAAATTTAATGTCAAATGAAACACATTTTAATGTGAATTTTAACGTACACTTCCTCTTTCTGATTAATCATCAGTTATTTAGTGATCAATAACACCATCAACTCAGTCATCAAATGTGTACTGAGAACCTACTCATATCTGGAGTCAACTTCTAGAGCATGAAAAGACGTCTTCAACCTCCTCACATCGACATTGGAGGGATACCATTTCTCTATGTAAGATTCTTAATCATTGAAAAACTACACACAACTCTGCAATAATACCAAATGAATTTTAACTCCATATCAGAAAGATCCTAGAAAATAAGTTGATTGGTCGTTAAAGGTTTAAACATGGGAAATAAGTGAAATTATGGCTTTAATTGAGTTAAACTGCAATTTCCAACAAAGTTTTCTGAAAACTAAATATTCAAAAAGTTTATAAAGGGTTTCTCTAAGTGAGATAAATATATCAGTATCAGTAAATCAAACTATTTAACTCTAATAAAGTTACACATCTAAATACAATTAGGTTTTCCTTGCAGTTGAGCTAAAATAATATTAGTTCACTATGAGAAATTAGAAATATCACAGTAATTACAAACTCGGATTGGAAGTTGAAATTTTCTCTGCTGATTATTAAAAAAAGAAAAGAAATCAGTGATTATTTAATTTTAATACATTAGGTTTCCAGTAGGGGATAAAACAAAAGAGAGGGAGCCCTTTGCTGTAAGAAGAGGAGGAGTTAGGATAGAAGAGTGATTAAATATTTTTGGAAAGGGAACATTGCTTTAGGAAAAATAGATGCTCCCATCATTAAAAACTGCACTCTCATTAAATCCAAACGTTTTAAGAGACAAATTTGGGTAGGTAACAGACAACCATGACTCCAGTTCAACTAATTCTATTTTATTTTAAGTAAGCAAAGAGAAGGTTTGGGGACATAAAAACAGGTAAGCATCATTGAAGGATGTATGCAGTAGTTTAAATCAATTCTACCTGAGAATTCCATTATTGAATTCAGCCATTATCTCCAAACTTTTCTGGACCACCCTGCCTCTTTGATTTGGGAGGGCATCATGGTAGTAGAAGGTCTTTTCCCTTCCTTAATCCTTACATTTTACTTTTACCTACTGAACTGTTAACCAATTCAAAAACATTTGGTGCCAAATTTTTTCCATTCTTCCTAAATTAAATAACCATCTGCCTCTATCTCCTATGTTCCATATATATATATGTGTGTGTGTGTGTGTGTGTGTGTGTGTATATATATATATATATATATGATTGAATAAGGCAATTTAGGATTAAATATTATTCTTTTTCCATAATCTTATCATTCAAACAAGTTTTTGCTTGTGCTATTTCATTTGACATACATGTGTTTTTGCAAGGTAACTGGATTGGCCATGTGATTCACCCATTTCTAGTTACAAAGCATGATCTGTGGTACAGCGTGTTTTAATTAAGACACTTAGGCTAGAACTAGAAAGGGATGTTACTACATAACCTCTCTGTCAGCATTCACCCTACATCTCATATAAAATATCAAATTCTAATCATCACAATGATTTCATCTTAGAAAAGAAAAATCATGAGTCATGAGAGAAGGATAGCAATTGATATCTTAAATTTCTGTCCAGACTCCAAAACCAAGTGCATTAAACTGCATGCTGAGGCTAATATTAAAGCAAAAAAATAAATAAAAATAAAGATCTAACTGGATAGTCGTGAAGAGGAGGAAGGAAGCAGACTAATGCAGTCAGAACAGGAGGGAGGAGTGAGCAGGTACAGGGAAGAAGAGTCGGAGATGGGATATAGAAAGACATAGAGTGGGAAGGAGAGAAAACATCTTAGAGAAAGTCATTTTATCTGAGATTTCATCCCACAGTTCAGCTTCTTTCTTCCTGAACAACCACACCATCACTTACCCCAATTAAAGAGAGATTGTTGTTGTGTGTCATCACAAGGATTGTCAAGGATCCAGAAAACCCAGGTGTGTAGAAAGTGGAGCCCAATTTCATACTCTGTCTCAGAAGCATCAGCACTGACCATAGACTTTGGACCAGGAGCTCACCAAGAGAGAAATTTCTGCCAAGCTGACCTTCATTCCATGGTTTTCATCCTCTGTGAGCAGAGGTGCCTTTGAGAGGTAGTTCAGCCGTGTGCTGAGTCCAGGGAAGGCCTAGGAAGCCTGAACCACCATAATTCTTCATTGGTACAAACACTCCCCAGGAGCTCTGCCATTTATTAGAAGACACACTGAGTATAGATTCCAAGAGATGAGTGTTTAGGGCTCAGATGGTAAAGAATCTGCCTGCAATACAGGAGACCTGGGCTCAATCTCTGGGTTGGGAAGATCCCTTGGAAGAGTGCAACACCCTCCAGTATTGTCACCTGGAGAATCTCATTGACAGAGGAGCCTGGCAGGCTATAGTCCATGGAGTCACAAAGAGTCAGATATGACTGAGAGACTAAGAACAGCACAGAAGAAAATATTTAAGACAGATTGAGAAACTTACTTCTTTTCTTACAACCAAACACATGACTTCCAATAGAGTGTATTTTTCATATCTTCAACTTTCATTTACTTAGAAGGTGAATTATGTGAAGCTTGAATAAAACACACAAACTATACTTCATTGAGATTTATCATTGCCTTCTATCACAAGTGATGATGGGATGTAAAGAGTTTATGGAGAAAGGAAACTCTTCATGTAGCCATAATTCACACAGCTCCTTCCTGGAAACACTGGGTCAGATAGAACAGCAAGGTCTGTATTGGAGAAGAGAGAATGCTCTGAAAATGGAGTGAATTTCTTAATTCGGTTCTTGGAAACTTAATTATTCCTACACTCTGAGACATAAATGCCTCTGCAGCCAGCTTCCTTCCCACTGTATCTGTGTGTGTGTGTGTGTGTGTGTGTGTGTGTGTGTGTGTGTGTGAAAAATCATGAGGCTAAGTGTTTTATTTTTACTGTACTGGATATTTATAGAAATTCACACAAGAGTTTGCAAATGCTTAAGGTAGACTTTAAGCCTCAGGAGCTCCAAGGAAACTATTTCTTCCAAACCAGTCCCAAGTGATATGCAATGAGCTACCTAGCTCAAAGTCCAAGGGCAAAATCAAGCCTTGGGGACAATTGGTTAAACTTCAACTCATATGACTTGATTTGAGGTAATTTTGTTCGCTTCTGCATAAACTTTGCTTAAGTCCATCTCTTCTAGAGGCTTGGAAGTCTTTGAAGGCAGTTGAAAGCCTGTAGATGAAATATGTGTAGTTAACTACTCTTGTTTGTATTATATCAACTTGTGAACTGATTTCCCTAGTGGCTCACATGGTAAAGCATTGCCTGCAATGTGGGAGAGCAGGGTTCAATCCCTGGGTCGGGAAGATCCCCTGGAGAAGGAAATGGCAAGCGACCCCAGTACCCTTGCCTGGAAAAGCCCATGGACAGAGGAGCCTGGTAGGCAACAGTCCATGGGGTCACAAAAGAGTTGGATATGACTGAGCGACAGCACTTTCACTTTCAATGTGTGAATTACAGTTATCATCTATATCAAAGGGCTAATGTCAGCAATAATTACAGTTCTTTGGCAAATCTGAAACATTAATATGTTAATGTTTTTCTTTCTAGTGTTTATTAATTTATTTTTTAAATAGAGTTGATTTACAATGTTTTGTTAATTTCAGTTGTACAGCAGATACATTAGGTTGGGCAAAAAGTTTACTAAAGAAATTAGTAAAACCTAATCTCTAAGACAATTTTGTATTTCCTCCAGAAATATTTCCCAAAATATCAAATGAATAGCAAGAAGTGATCCTTTTAGTAATTTTTTTCATTCTTTTTTTACTTTTATATTGTAAGTAAGCATAAAATTCAAGTCTTCTTAATTTTCATTTGAGGATATTGAATTGCCAAATCAGAGTTCATTAAGTGGCCTAAGAATGAAATTAAAACTAAATTATTTCCTACAATTTATGCTATTTTTTATATTACATTACTTACTGTTCAGTTCAGTTCAATTGCTCAGTCGTGTCTGACTCTTTGCAACCCCATGAACCGCAGCACGCCAGGCCTCCCTGTCCATCACCAACTCCCGGAGTCCACCCAAACCCATGTCCATCGAGTCGGTGATGCCATCCAACCATCTCATCCTCTGTTGTCCCCTTCTCCTCCTGCCCTCAATCTTTCCCAGCATCAAAGTCTTTTCAAATGAGTCAGCTCTTCGCATCAGGTGGCCAAAGTATTGGAGTTTAAGCTTCAATATCAGTCCCTCTAATGAACACCCAGGACTGATTGCCTTTAGGATGGACTGGTTGGATCTCCTTGCAGTCCAAGGGACTTTCAAGATCTTCTCCAACACCACAGTTCAAAGGCATCAATTCTGCACTCAGCTAGTCCAACTCTCATATCCATACATCACTGGAAAAACCATAGCCTTGACTAGATGGACCTTTGCTGACAAAGTGATGTCTCTGCTTTTTAATATGCTGTCTAGCTTGGCCATAACTTTCCTTCCAAGGAGTAAGCATTTTTTAATTTCATGGCTGCAATCGCCATCTGTAGTGATTTTGGAACCCGGAAAAATAAAGTCTGACACTGTTTCCACTGTTTCCCCATCTATTTGCAATGAAGTGATGGGGCCAGATGCCATGATTTTAGTTTTCCGAATGTTGAGCTTTAAGCCAACTTTTTCACTCTCCACTTTCACTTTCATCAAGAGGCTTTTTAGTTCCTCTTCACTTTCTGCCATAAGGATGGTGTCATATGCATATCTGAGGTTATTGATATTTCTCCTGGCAATCTTGATTCCAGCTTGTGTTTCTTCCAGTCCAGCGTTTCTCATGATGTACTCTGCATATAAGTTAAATAAGCAGGATGACAGTATACAGCCTTGGCACACTCCTTTTCCTATTTGGAACCAGTCTGTTGTTCCATGTCCAGTTCTTTTTTTTTTTTTTTAATTTTATTTTATTTAACTGTACAATATTGTATTGGTTTTGCCATATATCAAAATGAATCTGCCACAGGTATATATGTGTTCCCCATCCTGAACCCTCCTCCCTCCTCCCTCCCCATACCATCCCTCTGGGTCGTCCCAGTGCACCAGCCCCAAGCATCCAGTATCGTGCATTGAATCAGGACTGGCGACTCGTTTCATATATGATATTTTACATATTTCAATGCCATTCTCCCAAATACTGTTGCTTCCTGACCTCCATACAGGTTTTTCAAGAGGCAGGTCAGGTGGTCTGGCATTCCCATCTCTTTCATAATTTTCCACAGTTTATTGCGATCCACACAGTCAACCCCTGTCAAATAATCCTCATCCATTTAAAATTTTTGTCTGATATGAAATTTTGAATTTTTTATTCAACTTTAAATATTTTATTTTTCATTAGAAACCATCATTATCCTATTCCACACTTTCCTCATGGCACTGTTCACTTCTTTGTTCCTGAAAGTGTAAATCAAAGGATTGAACAAGGGAGTTAGGATGGTATAAAATATGGCTACCATTTTGTCAAAGGAGAAAGAATATGGAGGTCGTACATACATAAATATGCATGGGATAAAGAACAAAACCACAATAGCAATGTGAGATCCTCCTGTGGAGAGGGCTTTCTGCTGCCCTTCAGAGCTACAGGTTCTCAGAGACAGCAGGATAACCCCATAGGAGACAAGCAACAAGTAGAAGATTAGGATGCAGATAAACCCACTGTTGGTGACTATCTAAAGGCCAAAGATGTGAGTGTCAGTGCAGGCAAGCTCCAGCAATGGGTACAAGTAACACATGAAGTGATCGATGAGATTGGGGCCACAGAAGGGCAGCTGGAAAGTGAAGATAATCTGTATCATGTAATGAACAAAGCCCCCTGTCCAGGCTACCACTATCAGAAAGGCACAGAGTCTATGGTTCATGATAGAATAGTGCAAGGGCTTGCAGATGGCCACATAGTGGTCATAGGCCATGGCACTGAGGACAATCACCTCCACCCCAGCAAAGAAGTGTTCAGCAAAGAGCTGGGTCATGCAGCCTTCGAAGGAAATAGTTTTCCTCCAAAGGAGAGAGTCCACAATTATCTTTGGGACAATGACGAAGGTGAAGCATGCATCCAGGAAGGACAGAAAAGCCAGGAAGAAGTACATGGTGGAGCCCCAGAGTGCTGGGCTGCTACTGATGGTCACCACAATTAACAAGTTGCCCCCAACAGTTCAATGTAAATGAACAAAAATACAACAAATATTATTTTCTGCATGGTTGGATTCTGTGAAAGCCCCAGGAAGACAAACTCAGTTACAAAGCTTTGGTTTTGCATAATTTCCAAGGAAAAGGTGAAAGGTACCACAGTGAGCATATAGAATCTACAGTTAGGAGAAAGACAAATGTGCCTCAGACCAGATTTGAGAGTCATCATAGTCATCAACAAATTGGTGCATCCATGTGAAAAATTGACTTATGTTCTTGGGCTTGCTTTTTCATTAAGAACACAAAGCTAGAAATTTGTTGAAGGTGGTAGGGGGATACCAGGAAGAATTGAAGTTTAGATAAATTGTTAAATGTTTTAAGATGCAGCTTCAATGTAAGAGAAGGGTAGGGATCCACCTGGGGTGGGGGTAAGAAATAGTTATATCTCAACTGCCAACTCTGGTCATAAGTTAATAGTAGTGGTTTCCTGGAGTGAATTGTGAAAAGAATTCTGAAGCCCAATCCATGTTCTGAGGAAAGGAAAAGAGCAGTTTATTGGGTATGCCTGCCATGTGCATGGGTGGGAGAAGGGGGAGTTGCATGCCATCCATGATCAGGTGACTTCCTTATCTACAGATAGAAGGAGAAATAAGACAAACCTGAAGAAGTTCTTGGATCTTGGCTATACTCCTATTTATTTCTTTAAAATCTAGAAAAAAACTGAGACTTTAAAATCAACTAATTCATTCTTTAAAAAAAAGAAAGAAAGAAAGATCATTGGGAACACACCTTGCTGTAGACTAATACATAATAAATATCCATGTGTTAAGTCGGCTTTCTTTTCACTCATTATTTAAAAATGAGAAGCTGACAAAAATAAGTAATACCTACTAATATGTACTGTTATGATGACTAAGTTAAATAATGCAAGGAAGCAGTTGTTCAGAGTTAAGTGGCTAGGAAACAGTCCACGTTAGATCTTATTACCCAGTTTTACTCGTAGGAAGTCCATGCTTAAAGAAATAAAATTAAAGAAATAACAGATGCTGGCTCTGGAGTTTTAACCCAGAACCTCTGACTCCAGCATGGAAGTGACTGACTCTACAGGGAAAGAAGCAAAAATTTTTCTAGCAAGAGCTTCAGAGCAGGAGGGGCTTCTCTAGAGTTGCCATTCACTGTAGAGGTTATAACCTGATTCCTGTGTTCATGTTAGACTGATGCTTCTTGATGAAGGACACAGAGCCAATGATGTAGAATCAGAAGGTAATGGCTGGATTATTTAGATACAAACTGACAGTAACCACATAGGTAAGGAATAGAAACAGAATGCTGACTATAGCCAGACCCTGAGGCTTTATTCATTGCTAAGTATTTATTCAAAGTGGCCCAATCAGATCAAGCAGTACTCATGAGTGTGTGTCTGTTTCAAATGTATATGACTTACTGTAATGTATGGAGATTCACATATAACGTTCCTACCTATTTCATATAATTATAATGAGGGTCAAATTGGAAAATGTGAAATTGCTGCTTATGATAAAATGCCCTTACTGATTTTAGTGACTCTTCTCTCACTTAAAAAGCCAAACAGCTTATGCACAGAAAGCTTTTCCATTCATCATCCAAATATTACTCCAACTTTTGACTTCATTTCTTATAGCAAGACACAGCTTTGAAGAATGACTGTCCTTTTTTGTTGTTAAGTCGCTCAGTCATGTCTGACTCTTTGTGACCCCATGGACTGTAGCCTGTCAGGCTCCTCTGCTCATAGGATTTCTCAGACAAGAACCCTGGACTGGGTTGTCATTTCCTTCTTCAGGGGATCTTCCCAATGCAGGGATTGAATCTGCATTGGCAGATGGACCCTTTACTGCTAAACAACCAGGGAAATATGACTGTGTCCTTCATTGTACATATGAGAAATGTATCAGTCAAGTAGCAAATGTGTGTGTGTGTGTGTGTGCGTGTGCACATATACATACTATCTATGCTTATTAAATAGGGACATAAAAGAATAATTGGGCTTTCTGAAATAATTAAAAATGAGTTGACTTTTATAAAGGACACTGACTGCTAACGAAAATGATTGAAAATATGAATAAAACTAGCAAATATACAGATGTATATACAAAACGTATTTACTTACTTTAAAACAAATTCTTTCCAGAGTACTCCAGTTCATTCACTTAGCTGTGTCCAACTCTTTGTGACCCCATGAATTGCAGCACGTCAGGCCTTCCTGTTCATCACCAACTCCCAGAGTTCACTCAACTCATGTGCATCGAGTCGGTGATGCCATCCAGCCATCTCACCCGCTATTGTCCCCTTCTCCTCCTGCCCCCAATCCCTCCCAGCATCAGAGTCTTTTCCAGTGAGTCAACTCTTCGCATGAGGTGGCCAAAGTACTGGAGTTTCAGCTTTAACATCCTTCCTTCCTAAGAACACCCAGGACTAATCTCCCTTAGAATGGACTGGTTGGATCTCCTTGCAGGCCAAGGGACTCTCAAGAGCCTTCTCCAACACCACAGTTCAAAAGCATCAATTCTTCAGCGTTCAGCTTTCTTCACTGTCCAACTCTCACATCCATACATGACCACTGGAAAAACCATAGCCTTGATTAGATGGGACTTTGTTCCCAAAGTTATGTTTCTGCTTTTGAATATGCTATCTAGGTTGGTCATAACTTTCCTTCCAAGGAGTAAGCATCTTTTAATTTCATGGCTGCAATCACCATCTGCAGTGATTTTGGAGCCCAAAAAAGTAAAATCTGACACTGTTTCCACTATTTCCCCATCTATTTCCCATGAAGTGATGGGACCGGATGCCATGATCTTCGTTTTCTGGATGTTGAACTTTAAACCAAATTTTTCATGCTCCACTTTCACTTTCATCAAGGGGCTTTTGAGTTCCTCTTAACTTTCTGTCATAAGGGTGGTGTCATCTGCATATCTGAGGTTATTGATATTTCTCCAAGCAATCTTGATTCCAGCTTGTGCTTCTTCCAGCCCAGCGTTTCTCATGATGTACTCTGCATAGAAGTTAAATAAGCAGGGTGACAATATACAGCCTTGACATACTCCTTTTCCTATTTGGAACCAGTCTGTTGTTCCATGTCCAGTTCTAACTGTGGCTTCCTGACGTGCATACAGGTTTCTCAAGAGGCAGATCAGGTGGTCTGGTATTCCCATCTCTTTCAGAATTTTCCACAGTTTATTGTGATCCACACAGTCAAAGGTTTTGTCATAGTCAATAAAGCAGAAATAGATGTTTTTTTCTGGACTCTCTTGCTTTTTCGATGATCCAGCAGATGTTGGCAGTTTGATCTCTGGTTACTCTGCCTTTTCTAAAACTATCTTGAACATCAGGAAGTTCACAGTTCACGCATTGCTGAAGCCTGGCTTGGAGAATTTTGAGCATTACTTTACTAGCATATGAGATGGGTGCAATTGTTTGCCATTACCTTTCCTTTGGATTGGAATGAAAACTGACCTTTTCCAGTGCTGTTGCCACTGCTGAGTTTTCCAAATTTGCTGGCATATAACTCAAGTACTTTGGCCACCTCATGCGAAGAGTTGACTATTTGGAAAAGACTCATGCTGGGAGGGATTGGGGGCAAGAGGAGAAGGGGACGACAGAGGATGAGATGGCCAGAATGCATCACTGACTCAATGGACGTGAGTCTGAGTGAACTCCATAGATGATGATGGACAGGGAGGCCTGGCATGCTGTGATTCACGGGATCGCAAATAGTCAGACACGACTGAGTGACTGATCTGATCTGATCTGATCTGAGTGCAGCACTTTCAAAGCATCATCTTTCAGGATTTGAAGTAGCTCAACTGGAATTCCATCACCTCCACTAGCTTTGTTCATAGTGATGCTTTCTAAGGCCCACTTGACTTCACATTCCAGGATGTCTAGCTCTAGATGAGTGCTCACACCATCATGATTATCTCCGTCATGAAGATCTTTTTTGTACAGTTCTTCTAGTAAAGTAAGGCTCAAAATTCTCCAAGCCAGGCTTCAGCAATATGTGAACCGTGAACTTCCTGATGTTCAAGCTGGTTTTAGAAAAGGCAGAGGAACCAGAGATCAAATTGCCAACATCTGCTGGATCATCGAAAAAGCAAGAGAGTTCCAGAAAAAAATCTATTTCTGCTTTTTTGACTATGCCAAAGCCTTTGACTGTGTGGATCACAATAAACTGTGGAAAATTCTGAAAGAGATAGGAATACCAGACCACCCGATCTGCTTCTTGAGAAATTTGTATGCAGGTCAGGAAGCCACAGTTAGAACTGGACATGGAACAACAGACTGGTTCCAAATAAGAAAGGGAGTACATCAAGGCTGTATATTGTCACCCTGTTTATTTAACTTATATGCAGAGTACATCATGAGAAATGCTGGACTGGAAGAAACACAAGCTGGAATCAAGATTGCCAGGAGAAATATCAATCACCTCAGATATGCAGATGGCACCACCCTTATGGCAGAAAGTGAAGAGGAACTAAAAAGCCTCTTGATGAAAGTGAAAGTGGAGAGTGAAAAAGTTGGCTTAAGTCTCAACATTCAGAAAACGAAGATCATGGCATCCGGTCCCATCACTTCATGGGAAATAGATTGGGAAACAGTGGAAACTGTGTCAGACTTTATTTTTGTGGGCTCCAAAATCACTACAGATGGTGACTGCAACCATGAAATTAAAAGACGCTTACTCCTTGGAAGGAAGGTTATGACCAACCTAGATAGCATATTCAAAAGCAGAGACATTACTTTGCCAACAAATGTTCATCTAGTCAAGGCTATGGTTTTTCCTGTGGTCATGTATGGATGTGAGAGTTGGACTGTGAAGAAGGCTGAGCGCCGAAGAATTGATGCTTTTGAATTGTGGTGTTGGAGAAGACTTTTGAGAGTCCCTTGGCCTGCAAGGAGATCCAACCAGTCCATTCTGAAGGAGATCAGCCATGGGATTTCTTTGGAAGGAAGGATGCTAAAGCTGAAACTCCAGTACTTTGGCCACCTCATGGGAAGAGTTGACTCACTGGAAAAGACTCTGATGCTGGGAGGGATTGGGGGCAACAGGAGAAAGGGACGACAGAGGATGAGATGGCTGGATAGCATCACTGACTTGATGGACGTGAATCTGAGTGAACTCTGGGAGTTGGTGATGGACAGGGAGGCCTGGCGTGCTGCGATTTGTGGGGTCGCAAAGAGTCAAATACGACTGAGCAACTGAACTGATATGATCTGATCTGTGTATTCTTGCCACCTCTTCTTGATATCGTCTGCTTCTGTTAGGTCCATACCATTTCTGTCCTTTATCGAGCCCATCTTTGCATGAAATGTTCCCTTGGTATCTCTAATTTTCTTGAAGTGATCTCTAGTCTTTCCCATTCTGTTGTTTGCCTCTATTTCTTTGCATTGATCGCTGAGGAAGGCTTTCTTATCTCTTCTTGCTATTCTTTGGAACTCTGCATTCAGATGCTTTTATCTTTATTTTTCTCCTTTGCTTTTTGCTTCTCTTCTTTTCACAGCTATTTGTAAGGCCTTCACAGACTGCCATTTTGCTTTTTGCATTTCTGTTCCAAGGGGATGGTCTTGATCCTGTCTCCTATACAATGTCATGAACCTCAGTCCATAGTTCATCAGGCACTCTATCTATCAGATCTAGTCCCTTAAATCTATTTCTCACTTCCACTGTATAATCATAAGGGATTTGATTTAGGTCATACCTGAATGGTCTAGTCGTTTTCCCTACTTTCTTCAATTTCAGTCTGAATTTGGCAATAAGGAGATCATGATCTGAGCCACAATCAGGTCCTGGTCTTGTTTTTGTTGACTGTATAGAGCTTCTCCATCTTTGGCTGCAAAGAATATAATCAATCTGATTTTGGTGTTGACCATCTGGTGATGTCCATGTGTAGAGTCTTCTCTTGTGTTGTTGGAAGAGGGTGTTTGCTAGGACCAGTGCATTTTCTTGGCAAAACTCTATTAGTCTTTGCCCTGCTTCATTCCGTATTCCAAGGCCAAATTTGCCTGCTACTCCAGGTGTTTCTTGACTTCCTAATTTTGCTTTCCAGTCCCCTATAATGAAAGGGACATCTTTGGGGGGAGTTAGTTCTAAAAGGCCTTGTAGGTCTTCATAGAACCATTCAACTTCAGCTTCTTCAGCGTTACTGGTTGGGGCATAGACTTGGATTACTGTGATATTGAATGGTTTGCCTTGGAAATGAACAGAGATCATTCTGTTGTTTTTGAGATTGCATCCAAGTACTGCATTTCAGACTCTTTTGTTGACCATGATGGCTACTCCATTTCTTTTGAGGGATTCCTGCCTCCAGTAGTAGATATAGTGGTCATCTGAGTTAAATTCACCCATTCCAGTCCATTTTAGTTCACTGACTCCTAGAATGTCGCCATTCACTCTTGTCATCTCTTGTTTGACCACTTCCAATTTGCCTTGATTCATGGACCTGACATTCCAGGTCCCTATGCAATATTGCTCTTTACAGCATCGGACCTTGCTTCTATCACCAGTCACATCCACAGCTGGGTATTCTTTTTGCTTTGCCTCCATCCCTTCATTCTTTCTGGAGTTATTTCTCCACTGATCTCTGGTCGCATATTGGGCACCTACTGACCTGGGGAGTTCCTCTTTCAGTATCCTATCATTTTGCCTTTTCATACTGTTCATGGCGTTCTCAAGGCAAGAATACTGAAGTGGTTTTCCATTCCCTTCTCCAGTGGACCACATTCTGTCAGATCTCTCCACCGTGACCCGCCCATCTTGGGTTGCCCCATGGGCATGGCTTAGTTTCATTGAGTTAGACAAGGCTGTGGTCCTAGTGTGATTAGATTGACTAGTTTTCTGTGAGTATGGTTTCAGTGTGTCTGCCCTCTGATGCTTTCTTGCAACACCTACTGTCTTACTTGGGTTTCTCTTACCTTGGGCATGGGGTATCTCTTCACAGCTGCTCCAGCAAAACGCAGCCACTGCTCCTTACCTTGGACGAGGGGTATCTTCTCATCGCTGCCCTTCCAGACCTTCAACGTGGGATAGCTACTGGGGAAAATAATTGAGGAGTAGACAGAAACTCTGCATTATCTTGGCAATTTTTCTATTAATCTAAAATTATTCCAAAATGAAAAGTTAATTAATATAATATAATAATTGTTCAGTTTCCAATATAAAATATCTAGAAGCTACAGATTTATAGTCATGTGTCACTGAAGAAACCACAAAGCTTTTGAATCCTCTCTGATAAATTAGAGTACAAACAACAGCTTGTTCAAGCTGTTGACCTATTAGAGTCAAATAAGACAGTTACTATGAACTGCTTTGTAATGTATAATTCAACAGGAAGATGTGGAATATTTATATAAGCTTTATTTTTTAAAATAGTGTTTTCACATACAAAGTGCACTGAAGAATCTATTATAAGAATAAAATAGATTTCTAAGTCTGGTTTTTAAAAAACAATGTCTTCTAAATTGCAATGAAACAGCTTCATTCATATTATCTAATTGGGAAATGTTTTAGCAAAAATTTTTAGAGTAATAAAAATGACTATTTTTTTTATACAAGTAACCCCAACCCTAAAAATTATTCTAAGAGTGAAATAAAGTGATGTAAGTTTTATGGAAGATGATATTTCATTTATTAAAAAATTATAAATATCTAAAATGTTAATAAGACTTTTATGCAACTCAATCTACTATAAATTAATAACAAGATGTGCTATGAATAAAAAACTAATTAATAACATAAGGACATACTTGGTGAATTTTTACAGCATGAAAAATTGTAGCATCCCTATTCATTAATAATGTATGAAGATAGTAGAAATTTTTATTTTCAACATGCATTTTGAAATAATAATAAGAAAACATTAAAAATCAATTTTGAAACCCACAACATTGTGCTATTTATCACCTAAATATTTGTTCAGGAAAATATGATGTTTGAAGATAATTTTATTACTTATCCAATGTAATTAATTTGTACTGGTGGAACCAACATGCTAACATAACATGGAATCTTGCACTGTAAGTATTTTCTTGCTGTAAAGAATCCACAGATAGCCAAATCATAGGCCTAGCCCTCCCTATCAGTTTTCCTTTCATACGTTCTTTTTGGAAACAGCTTGTTCTGTTCATATTTATGAGAAAATATCTCACGGACTTCCCTTCCTTGACAACCATATTCTTCAGATGCTGGAGATTCACAGAAGATTGCTGAGGGCCCTTCACACCATGAACTGAGGGCTCTGAACCATCTTTTGGACCTGGGACTCTGGAAATTTTGCCTCCTAGCTCTTACCATTACTCACTGTTTCCTTCCCATTCATTTTGGCAGCAACATTATTCTAGCATTGATCATTCTGAAAATAATATAGAAATTTCTGTACCTAATTTAAAGCTGATGTAACTATTATATAATAGTTTATATAATAGCATTATAAAATAAATATAATATTCAAAATTATATGAGAAATTAGTAATAAGGATGTCACTATATGCAGTTTTCTAATTATATTTTAATATTAAATTAATAGATTAAAAACCCATTCTAATTACCTTCCAAGTTAAATTCCTTGAATTCACTGCATTTTTATCCAGCATTGTTATTTACTCTAACAATAATAGTTTAATTTTTCATCTATTTAAGTATATTATTTTCCTTTATGGCCTGAGAAATGTGTTCTCTTCAGATTTCAGATCTTTTACTCTCCCCTCAAAATTGCTCTGCTGATTCCCCTAAAAGTCTCAACTTATATACTCTTACTATCTTGGGAATTTAGAAAAATAGCCTTTCGATGTTCCTACCTGTGTCCTTCCTGATGGACACCTGAGCCCTTTTTCCTTCTGTTGTCTTAGTGATTTAGTTCATATAAAGAGAGAGAAAAATCCACAACAACTAGCACTAAGGCAGTTAGAGACTTCAGCCATTTAAATACAATATTCTTGAACAACTATGCAGCAGAAATTTAATGCTATTTATGACATCAAGTGTACATAGAGAAAATTAAATGAGCAAATTTAAAATCAGAAGATTCTACTCTGTCAGTTGAGTAAGACACTGTTACCCTTCATGTCCTTTCCTGGACCATTCTTTAGTGCTTTTTGTGGGAAATTAACTAGGTTTGTCCAGTGGTCATATATGGATGTGAGAGTTAGACTGTGAAGAAAGCTGAGAGCGGAAGAATTGATGCTTTTGAACTGTGGTGCTGGAGAAGATTTTTGCGAGTTCCTTGGACTGCAAGGAGATCCAACCAGTCCATTTTAAAGGAGACCAGTCCTGGGTGTTCATTGGAAGGACTGATGCTGAGGCTTTGGCCACCTCATTCGAAGAGTTGACCCATTGGAAAAGACCCTGATGCTGGGAGGGAATAGGGGGCAGGAGGAGAAGGGGACGACAGAGGATGAGATGGCTGGATGGC
Source organism: Bubalus bubalis (assembly GCF_019923935.1). Taxonomy (NCBI): domain Eukaryota; kingdom Metazoa; phylum Chordata; class Mammalia; order Artiodactyla; family Bovidae; genus Bubalus; species Bubalus bubalis. The sequence goes on along the minus strand of NC_059170.1, from coordinate 83,110,362 downwards.
ATCACTGACTCCATGGACATGAGTTTAGGTGAACTCCGGGAGTTGGTGATGGACAGGGAGGCCTGGTGTGCTGCGGTTCATGGGGTCACAAAGAGTCGGACATAACTGAGCGACTGAACTTAACTGGACTGGACTGAATTACTGTATTACATATCAATAGTTCTCTAAGTAAATCACCTTCGTTCTACATAGGCATTATGTAGTCCACTTTTTTTAATCTGAAACACTAGGTTGAGGGGTAAATTAATGATAAATATAACATATAAAGAAACAATAATTAAATGATAACAAATTAAGAAACAACAATGATAAATGATAACATATCAAGAAACAGTAAATAAAATGCTATCGACTAGCTCTAACAAAAATACTCAGATGTTGCATTTTATAGTTATTTGGATTTAACTTGAAGATAAAAAACTGATGATAGCTATAATCTCATTAGACTTGAATAGGAACACATAACCCTCCAAAAATATTTGTATTCAAACAGCTGCTATATATTCAACACTTAAATTATTTCAAGTCCTATCTAATTAATTTCACATGTATTATTTTACTTGTTTCCAAATCCTATGGCCATTGGAACATATAATTTCCATTAAAAATAAACATTCTAAGGGCAAAAAGGTTTATAGAACTCGCCCAAATGTACATAACCAAGTGATAGACCACAGCCTGCCTTAAACTTGGTAGCCTGCATCAAAATGCCCATAATTTTACATACTACAACACAATTTAAAATCACCTGTGACTATGCAAAAATGTGAATTATAAATCTCACTATGTGTCAGTCTCTTGAAAATTCTGGTCATGGTAATATCCTTCTCTCTATGGAGAAACACCCATTCAACAGCTGGTCAAAACGTGAAATATAAAATTTCTAAGTCTTACTTCTACATCTAAGAGAGATGTTACAATTGTGGGAGATTGGTAAAGGATTTTCCCTACTGATTCTCAAACATTGTCTTCACCATGGTCTCAATGAAAACATAAAGGAGCAAACGTTTCCTCCTTGACCTTTAAGTGGAATTTAAAGAGGTTTCCCTGAGAGGTCATGAACCTTAGGATTGAATCTCGGTTTCCTTCAGGGTATGGAAATTTCCCATCATTACAATTTTCCAAGACAGTTATTTATGGTTTGACTTACTCAAGTGTTTGTAAAAATTTTATGACCCCAATCAGTTAGGGTTTGTTTGTTTGTTTGTTTGGCTTCTTCTGGGCTTCTATTTGTAGGTGCTTTCAATTCCCTTCATATTCAGAAAGAGAAACTGTATAAATTAGGACAGAACATAGTCCCTTTGCAGACTGCGGTGAAATGTCTGTTTATTTACTAAATGCAAAAGATGAGTTCTGGGATAAGACACAGCATCAATCCATAAAGGCATGTACCGTGTGGGGACTAGAGCAACAGTCATGCTTCCTAAACAGTAACAACTTTTAGGTGTGAATGTTTTCATGCAAAAATCTATACATTAATCCAGAACCTGCTTTTCTTCTCTCAGTATTTGATCTTGATATGCCATAATTTTAAAATTAAAAGTACAATTTCCAGACCTTAAAAAATTTTTCTCTTTTCAATTTTTTTTTTTTAGAGAAATATTGACAGTTTGTTTACTTTGATGGAATGTAGCATTGCAATTGAAGCTGGAGGGAAAATTGCTCATGAGGTCCCTGCAGAAAGTCTATATCAATGAGTGTGCCCCTCTATACACTCTTGTATTCTACCTATTTTTAATGCTTAGTCACACACCCCAGAAAGAAGCAGTATTGAAGTGATTCATCAGAAAGGTAAATATTAATTATTGCCTACACTTCATTTGCACATGGTATTAAGGGACAAGTGTTATTATATTTTCAATGAAATTTTAGATGTTTTTCCTGACATGGAATAGCCATCTGACATAGACCACTCTCCTAGAGGGGATATTTTAAAATTATGACTCAACAACAGGACTCCAGCAATTAATCCTGGAACCCTGGTTCCTACTTCAAAATGCACATAGCATCTTCTACTTTATTACAAGTCCTGATTTATTGAATCCTTTATTATTTGCTTCAGCTAGAGGAAGTGAGTGGGATAAGAAATAATATTGTGATGATGGGGTGGGGCAGATAATGTAACAGCATGTTATAGAAAGAGGGTAAATTCAGAAAGACCTTACAAATCAGAAAAGGGAGAAGGACACAAGAAGCAAAAAGCACAAAGATTGTGTGAAAAGAGAGGATGATGTGGAGGGGAGTTAAGTGACCACATGGCTCTTTCAGAATTTATCCAGTAGTCCCTGCTTCCTGAGGGATTAAAATTCTATCCTGATCATTAACTAATTACATTATAGCATTTATATTAAATCTACAAATATAGAGGACTCAAGTCTGGACCATTTATCCTGTTTTTTAGGATTCTCTATTCATGGGAATATAGCAAAAAGTATACAAACTAAAGCTTTGTGACATGTTCTTACAATTTGCAAATCTAGTTTCCTATTCTTCTTTTCTTCTGTCACCAAACTTATTTAAAGACAGGCACACATTCATATAATTTTAGAATTTTTATATCAATTTCCATGAAAATATGCTTTGTCATTGGGACCAGTGTAAGAAAGCTATTGGTCATTCAAATGGAAATACCATGGAAGAATTTGGATTTCCAGGTCTCAAACGCAAAGAATCTTCGCTCAAAGACAGTGTGCCAAGAAAGATGGGATGAAACACTGCTGGTGGATTCTGTAAGATGAGAAGTGAGTAATGACACTTATGTTGAATAACATAGAGGTCACTGGTGACCCAGAAAAGAGAAATTTAACTGAAGTGTGGCTGAAAGGGTTTAAACAGAACAGAAGAAGAGAAATGGGATACAAGTGTTAGAGAATCTCTTGTGATTTGTAAGAAAGAGGAGAGAATGAAATGAAGGAATAACTGATGAAGGAAAAGGAATCAATGGAAGATTTTACTTGAAAGATGAAGGGTGTAACAGATCTGCTTCTTTGCTGATATACAATTATCAAATAAAAAGTGAAATGTAGATAAAATACATATAGAAGCTATTTTTAGACCTCATGCAAACAAGGAAATAAGGTCTCAGATCAGATCAGTCGCTCAGTCGTGTCCGACTCTTTGCGACCCCATGAATCGCAGCACGCCAGGACTCTCTGTCCATCACCAACTCCCGGAGTTCACCCAGACTCATGTCCATCGAGTCAGTGATGCCATACAGCCATCTCATCCTCTGTCGTCCCCTTCTCCTCCTGCCCCCAATCCCTCCCAGCATCAGGGTCTTTACCAATGAGTCAACTCTTCGCATTAGGTGGCCAAAGTACTGGAGTTTCAGCTTTAGCATCATTCCTTCCAAAGAAATCCTGAGGCTGATCTCCTTCAGAATGGTCTGGTTGGATCTCCTTGCAGTCCAAAGGACTCTCAAGAGTCTTTTCCAACACAAGAGTTCAAAAGCATCAATTCTTCGGCGCTCAGCCTTCTTCACAGTCCAACTCTCACATCCATACATGACCACAGGAAAAACCATAGCCTTGACTAGAAGAACCTTTGTTGGCAAAGTAATGTCTGCTTTTGAATATGCTATCTAGGTTAGTCATAACTTTCCTTCCAAGGGGTAAGTGTCTTTTAATTTCATGACTGCAGTCACCATCTGTAGTGATTTTGGAGCCCAGAAAAATAAAGTCTGACACGGTTTCCACTGTTTCCCCATCTATTTCCCATGAAGTGGTGGGACCAGATGCCATCATCTTCGTTTTCTGAATGTTGAGCTTTAAGCCAGCTTTTTCACTTTCCACTTTCACTTTCATCAAGAGGCTTTTGAGTTCCTCTTCACTTTCTGCCATAAGGGTGGTGTCATCTGCATATCTGAGGTTATTGATATTTCTCCCGGAAATCTTGATTCCAGCTTGTGCTTCTTCCAGCCCAGCGTTTTTCATGATGTACTCTGCATATAAGTTAAATAAACAGGGTGACAGTATACAGCCTTGACGAATTCCTTTTCCTATTTGGAGCCAGTCTGTTGTTCCATGTCCAGTTCTAACTGTTGCTTCCTGACCTGCATACAAATTTCTCAAGAGGCAGATCAGGTGGTCTGGTATTCTCATCTCTTTCAGAGTTTTCCACAGTTTATTGTGATCCACACAGTCAAAGGCCTTGGCATAGTCAATAAAGCAGAAATAGATGTTTTTCTGGAACTCTCTTGCTTTTTTGATGATCCAGCAGATGTTGGCAATTTGATCTCTGGTTCCTCTGCCTTTTCTAAAACTAGCTTGAACATCAGGAAGTTCATGGTTCACATATTGCTGAAGCCTGGCTTGGAGAATTTTGAGCATTACTTTACTAGCGTGTGAGATGGGTGCATTGTGCGGTAGTTTGAGCATTCTTTGGCATTGCCTTACTTTGGGATTGGAATGAACATTGACCTTTTCCAGTCCTGTGGCCACTGCCGAGTTTTCCAAATTTGCTGGCATATTGAGTGCCACGCTTTCACAGCATCATGTTTCAGGATTTGGAATAGCTCAACTGGAATTCCATCACCTCCACTAGCTTTGTTGGTAGTGATGGTTTCTAAGGCCCACTTGACTTCACATTCCAGGATGTCTGGCTCTAGGGCAGTGATCACACAATCATGATTATCTTGGTCGTGAAGATCTTTTTTGTACAGTTTTTCTGTGTATTCTTGACATCTCTTCTTTATATCTTCTGCTTCTGTTAGGTCCATACCATTTCTGTCCTTTATCGAGCCCGTCTTTGCATAAAATGTTCCTTTGGTTTCACTGATTTTCTTGAAGAGATCCCTAGTCTTTCCCATTCTGTTGTTTTCCTCTATTTCTTTGCATTGATTGCTGAAGAAGTCTTTCTTATCTCTCCTTGCTCTTCTTTGGAACTCTGCATTCAGATGCTTATATCTTTACTTTTCTCCTTTGCTTTTCACTTCTCTTCTTTTTGCAGCTATTTGTAAGGCCTCCCCAGATAGCCATTTTGCTTTTTTGCATTTCTTTTCTATGGGAATGGTCTTGATCCCTCTCTCCTGTACAATGTCACGAACCTCATTCCATAGTTCATCAGGCTCTCTATCTATCAGATCTAGTCCCTTAAATCTATTTCTCACTTCCACTCTATAATCATAAGGGATTTGATTTAGGTCATACCTGAATGGTCTAGTCGTTTTCCCTACTTTCTTCAATTTAAGTCTGAATTTGGCAATAAGGAGTTCATGGTCTGAGCCACAGCCAGCTCCTGGTCTTGTTTTTGCCAACTGTATAGAGCTTCTCCATCTTTGGCTGCAAAGAATATAATCAATCTGATTTCAGTTTTGACCATCTGGTGATGTCCATATATAGAGTCTTTTCTTGTGTTGTTGGAAGAGGGTATTTGTTATGACCAGAGCATTTTCTTGGCAAAACTCTATTAGTCTTTGTCCTGCCTCATTCCGTATTCCAAGGCCAAATTTGCCTGCTACTCCAGGTGTTTCTTGGCTTCCTAATTTTGCTTTCCAGTCCCCTATAATGAAAGGGACATCTTTGGGGGGTGTTAGTTCTAAAAGGCCTTGTAGGTCTTCATAGAACCATTCAACTTCAGCTTCTTCAGCGTTACTGGTTGGGGCATAGACTTGGATTACTGTGATATTGAATGGTTTGCCTTGGAAATGAACAGAGATCATTCTGTTGTTTTTGAGATTGCATCCAAGTACTGCATTTCAGACTCTTTTGTTGACCATGATGACCACTGCATTTCTTCTGAGGGATTCCTGCCCGCAGTAGTAGATATAGTGGTCATCTGAGTTAAATTCACCCATTCCAGTCCATTTCAGTTCGCTGATTCCTAGAATGTCGACATTCACTCTTGCCATCTCTTGTTTGACCACTTCCAATTTGCCTCGATTCATGGACCTGACATTCCAGTTTCCTATGCAATATTGCTCTTTACAACATCAGACCTTGCTTCTATTACCAGTCACATCCACACCTGGGTATTCTTTTTGCTTTGGCTCCATCCCTTCATTTTTTCTGGAGTTATTTCTCTACTCATCTCCAGTAGCATATTGGGCTCCTACTGACCTGGGGAGTTTCTTTTTCAGTATCATATCGTTTTGCCTTTTCATACTGTTCATGGGTTCTCAAGGCAAGAATACTGAAGTGGTTTTCCATTCCCTTCTCCAGTGGACCACATTCTGTCAAATCTCTCCACTGTTACCCGCCCATCTTGGGTTGCCCCACGGGCATGGCTTAGTTTCATTGAGTTAGACAAGGCTGTGGTCCTAGTGTGATTAGATTGACTAGTTTTCTGTGAGTATGGTTTCAGTGTGTTTGCCTTCTGATGCCCTCTTTCAACATCTACCATCTTACTTGGGTTTCTCTTACCTTGGACGTGGGGTATCTCTTCACGGCTGCTCCAGCAAAGCGCAGCCATTGCTCCTTACCTTGGACGAGGGGTATCTCTTCACCACCGCCCTTCCTGATCTTCAATGTGGGTAGCTCCTCTAGGCCCTGATTGCTTTGCATAGGAGCATAGCTAATGAATTCATTTTTTTTTTTTTTTTTTTTTTTTTTAATTTTATTTTATTTTTAAACTTTACATAACTGTATTAGATTTGCCAAATATCAAATGAATTCATTTTTAAGAGTAGTTGAGAGGTAGCAAATATCTGAATGGGTTCTGAAAATTGGTAGATATAGTTGTAATAGTCTAAGGAAGTTCCCCTCAGATTGCTTACATTTTCAGAGTGAAATAGGAAGTAAGCTTATTTAATGTCTCCAAATAAGTTGAATGTTTGCAACTGTTTTTTTTATACCAATCAGATCAGATCAGTCGCTCAGTCGTGTCTGACTCTTTGCAACCCCATGAATCACAGCACGCCAGGCTTCCCTGTCCATCACCAACTGGCGGAGCTCACCCAGACTCATGTCCATCGAGTCAGTGATGCCATACAGCCATCTCATCCTCTGTTGTCCCCTTCTCCTCCGGCCCACAATCCCTCCCAGCATCATCGTCTTTTCCAATGAATCAACTCTTTGCATGAGGTGGCCAAAGTACTGGAGTTTCAGCTTTAGCATCATTCCTTCCAAAGAAATCCCAGGGCTGATCTCCTTCAGAATGGACTGGTTGGATCTCCTTGCAGTCCAAAGGACTCTCAAGAGTCTTCTCCAACACTACAATTCAAAAGCATCAATTCTTCGGCGCTCAGCCTTCTTCACAGTCCAACTATCACATCCATACATGACCACAGGAAAAACCATAGCCTTGACTAGACGAACCTTTGTTGGCAAAGTAATGCCTCTGCTTTTGCATATGCTATCTAGGTTGGTCATAACTTTCCTTCCAAGGAGTAAGCGTCTTTTAATTTCATGGCTGCAGTCACCATTTGTAGTGATTTTGGAGCCCAGAAAAATAAAGTCTGACACTGTTTCCACTGTTTCCCCATCTATTTCCCATGAAGTGATGGGACCGAATGCCATGATCTTCGTTTTCTGAATGTTGAGCTTTAAGCCAACTTTTTCACTCTCCACTTCTATTTTAATCAAGAGGCTTTTGAGTTCTTCTCCACTTTCTGCCATAAGGTTGGTGTCATCTGCATATCTGAGGTTATTGATATTTCTCCTGGCAATCTTGATTCCAGCTTGTGTTTCTTCCAGTCCAGCATTTCTCATGATGTACTCTGCATATAAGTTGAATAAACAGGGTACTCTCCTTCAAATTAAAATGCTACCTTATTCCTACTTTGTAATGTCTTTGTATCATAAATAGTAGTGAAATTTTCTATTCTGATACACAGGTTAGATTATTTACAATCAATTATCCACAGTGAGTTTCTTTTAAAACTGCAGCAAGACCAAGATTTGTTTCAAAATAAGAGCATTAAAGAACCAAACAAAAAAGGTGATCGTGAGCTGAGAAGTGATATGTTTAATGAATAAAGCTATTTCATGTGAAGAAATTAGGGAGACCTACAGAAGAGAGAAGAGATTTGTGGAATATAATTGCAGGTAATAACTTCAGCAAGAATGGTCAGAATGGCCTTAACTATGTAATATAAAATTTAAATTCTGGACCTACATTGATGCTGGAGAATTATCAAAAACATTATTTAGCTTTAGGGATCTCATTATGAACCTTCCAATTCTCATAATTAAAATAGTAAAAATGATCATCAGAAAGTTCTTACAGAGATCAACATTTACAAATTGTCATCAGCTTTTTCTTTGACATGAGGCAAGAAAAATAATTATTAGGTGAATCCAGATGTTCAATTTTAAGGTATTGTAGGGAGCCAGTAAACATTATGCTCTGTTATGACATAGCAAAAATCAAATGGACACTCTGTGCAAAGATGCATGCATGCATACCAAGTTGCTTCACTCATGTTGTACTATTTATGACCCCTAGAGCCCACCAGGCTCCTCTATTCATGGGATTCTCCAGGCAAGAATACTGGAGTAGGTTGCCATGCCTTCCACCAGGGGATCTTCCTGACTCAAGGATTGAACTAGCGTCTCTTATGTCTTCTGCATTGGCAGGCGTGTTCTTTACAACTACCACAATCTGGGAAACCCATTTTCAAAGATGTTTGATGTCAAATTGCTGAGTTATTCATAAACACATGAAGGATTTGATTTTTAATTATTATTCTAATCAAAATTATTCTGATGCTGATAATTCATTTTGAATTTAAAAGTCAAAAAATAACAGAATTCTTGATTAGAAGAAATCTGTTAGGCGGGGCGGGGGCAAGAGTGGCCTCTTTGCCTCATTTGTGCCCTAGCGCCGCCCGGACACCGTGCTGGCCGCCGACACCATGAAGATCTGGACTTCGGAGCACGTCTTTGACCATCCATGGGAAACCGTTACAACAGCTGCAATGCAGAAATACCCAAATCCTATGAATCCAAGTGTGGTTGGAGTTGATGTACTGGACAGACACATAGATCCCTCTGGAAAGTTGCACAGCCATAGACTTCTCAGCACAGAGTGGGGACTGCCTTCCATTGTGAAGTCTATTATTGGTGCGGCAAGAACCAAAACATATGTGCAAGAACATTCTGTAGTGGATCCTGTAGAGAAAACAATGGAACTTAAATCTACAAATATTTCATTTACAAATATGGTTTCGGTAGATGAGAGACTTATATACAAACCACATCCTCAAGACCCAGAAAAAACTATTTTGACTCAAGAAGCCATAATTACTGTGAAAGGAGTCAGTCTCGGCAGTTACCTTGAAGGGCTGATGGCAAGTACGATATCATCAAATGCTAATAAAGGCCGAGAAGCAATGGAGTGGGTAATACATAAATTAAATGCTGAACTTGAGGAACTGACAGCTTCAGCAAGAGGAAGCATACGGACACCCATGGCAGCAGCAGCATTTGTGGAGAAATGATAATGGAGGTTGATAGATGGCACCCAGTTCCCCAGGTCTCTACAAGCTGGCAGTATATTTATTTGTTATTTAAAAAATACAACTCTATTTTAGGTAGAATTTTTTTTTTTTAAATAAGCTGAAGAAAAGCTATGTGACTTGATCAAACAGAGGTGCAGGGTTTCTAAATAAAAGGGATCAGCTGAAATTAGTATTGTCTGAAATGACTGATTTTGAGGATTCCAGTATTTATGCAAAATTTTAAGCTTTTTGAAAAGTATGCTTGGAAATTGGTATTGGCTGATGAAACCTCCTTAAGGTAGAATTTTAAAGCTTTTCATGCACTGGAACTCTACCTGGCTTTGGACCAACCCCAGAACCAAGCAGAGCCCTTTCTGCATACGCAAGACTGCCCTGCTGCGGTAAACTTGGAGAGCTTCCATGAGGGAACTCACTGTTAAAGGAGAAACTATCATTTTAAAAAGACAAATTGTATGAAATAATTTGCTATAAACCACCATTAAAAATCACAATGCTTTAATTTCATACTCAGCATTTTTTGGAGTAAAAATTATCACAAAAGTAATAAATGACTCCAACAAAAGTACATTTTATTGTGTTATAAAGAGTACTGTACTGATTTGCCAAAGTTTTGTAACTTAGTAAAGATATTACCTTCCTTGGATTTGTACTTTATGATTTAGTATGCTGTATCGTGGGCTGGTTATGTTAACTGAAGAAATAAAGTCATTACCAGAGTTTTGCAGCACTCTAAACTTAAAACAGAAGAACAGCTGCTCACATCTTTTAGCATTTCACATTTGCCTAACTTATAAATTGCCATGTGTCAAAATCACGGTTCTGTAATTGCTAAAGCATGATATGTCAGGTTATTTGAATATAATTACTTTGTGAAGTAATTATGACCACAAAACATCTTTGTTACATGAAGAGCTGTACATCATTTGAAATTACTCAAATGATGTCTTGATCTGAAGCATAAATCCCAGGGACTTAATGTTTTTAATAACACTGTGTCACTGCGGGGGATGGGGGTGGTGGAGAAGAAAAAAATAATAGGGTGAAAAAAAAAGGCATTGGCCTAAAGCACCCTGTGAACTGTTTTGCAGCTTTTATTTATAGGAAATCCTTGCTTTGGATGAACAGTCCAATATGTGTATTTTGTAGCAGGCAATTAATTATCAACCACTAAGTAAGAATATCTATGATCCTTGGAATTGTTGCATACAGAGTACTGTTATTAAAAGATGATGAGCTCTTGCATTTATTTCCCAGTACTTAATGCTATAAACTTCTAGTCAGTTTTCCTACAAAAGAAACCAGTTAATATAGGTACATAAACCACAAAAATCATATACCAATTTAAAAATTAGTGTTTTTCTACTTAAAATACTGTTTAGCTTGAGGCTTCTTAGGCCATTTGTAAAAGCACATTAAAGCCAATAAGGTTTTTTTATTTTTATAACATTTTTTACAATTAGAATAGCATTTCAACTAAACAAAACATTGCTGAATATTGATATTTAATAATTACCTTGTATAATTTCTGAAAATTATACTTGTTCTGGAAAGTGTCAGAATAGCCTAATGATAAAAAGATTTCTAAACAAAATGTTATCCTGACTTTTTTATTCTAATCTATAAATTTTCATTTTCCAGTGTAGTTACTTTTAGTAAAGTAGCTGGTAGTTAATGGCTTTTACCTGTTAAGCATTTGAGAGGACTGGAATACTGGTTTTCATGGGTTAGAATTAAGGCTCTAAGACTGTGTAGCATATTTTTTAATATTAAAGGTGGATCTTATATGAATTAAGAAAAAACTTCCTGTTAATAAAAACTTCCTTTTAACTAAAAAAAAAAAAAAAAAGAAGAAGAAATCTGTTAAATTTTTACTTCTTGCCTTGCATCATATTCCCTCCTCTCTACTGATTATCTTCAGTTCAGTTCAGTCACTGAGTTGTGCCCAACTCTTTGCAACCCCATGAACAGCAGCAGGCCAGGCCTCCCTGTCCATCATCAACTCCTGGAGTTCACCCAAACTCAAGTTCATTGAGTTGGTGATGCCATCAAACCATCTTATCCTCAGTTTTCCTCTTCTCCTCCTGCCCTGAATCTTTCCCAGCATCAGGGTCTTTTCAACTGAGTCAGCTCTTTGAGTGAGGTGGCCAAAGTATTGGAGTTTTAGCTTTAACATCAGTCCTTCCAATGAACACCCAGGACTGATCTCCTTTAGTATGGACTGGTTGGATCTCCTTGCAGTCCAAGAGACTCTCAAGAGTCTTCCCCAACACCACAGTTCAAAAGCATCAATTCTTTTGTGCTCAGCTTTCCTTATATTCCAACTCTGACATCCATACATGACTACTGGAAAACCCATAGCTTTGACTAGAGGATCTTTGTTGGCAAAGTAATGTCTCTACATTTTAATATGCTGTCTAAATTGGCCATAACTTTTCTTCCAAGGAGTAAGCATCTTTTAATTTCATGACTGCAGTCACCATCTGCAGTGATTTTGGAGCCCCCAAAAAATACAGTCAGCCACTGTTTCCCCATCTATTTGCCATGAAGTGATGGGACTGGATGCCATGATCTTAGTTATCTGAATGTTGAGCTTTAAGCCAACATTTTCACTCTCCTCTTTCACTTTCATCAAGAGGCTCTTTAGTTCTTCTTCACTTTGTGCCATAAGGGTGGTGTCATCTGCTTATCTGAGGTTATTGATATTTCTCCCAGCAATCTTGATTCCAGCTTGTGTTCCTCCAGCCCAGCGTCTCTGCATATAAGTTAAATAAGCAGGGTGACAATATACAGCCTTGATGTACTCCTTTTCCTATTTGGAACCAGTCTGTTGTTCCATGTCCAGTTCTAACTGTTGCTTCCTGACCTACATACAGGTTCCTCAAGAGGCAGGTCAGTTGGTCTGATATTCCCATCTCTTTCTGAATTTTCCACAGTTTATTGTGATCTACACAGTCAAAGGCTTCAGCATAGTCAATAAAGCAGAAATAGATGTTTGTGCTTTTTTTTTTTTTTTTCTGGAAATCTTTCGCTTTTTTGAAGATCCAGTGGATGTTGGCAGTTTGATCTCTGGTTCCTTTTCCTTTTCTAAAACCAGCTTGAACATCTGTAAGTTCACAATTCATGTATTGTTGAAGCCTGGTTTGGAGAATTTTGAGCATTCCTTGGGTAGCATGTGAGATGAGTGCAATTGTGTGGTAGTTTAACCATTCTTTGGCATTGCCTTTCTTCAGGGTTGGAATGAAAACTGTCCTTTTCCAGTCCCGTGGGTACAGCTGAGTCTTCCAAATTTGCTGGCATATTGAGTGCGGCACTTTCACAGCATCATCTTTCAAGATTTGAAATAGCTCAACTGGAATTCCATCACCTCCACTAGCTTTGTTTGTAGTGATGGCTTCCTAAGGCCCACTTGACTTCACATTCCAGCATGTCTGGCTCTAGGTGAGTGATCACACCATTGTGATCATCTGGGTCATGCAGATATTTTTGGTACAGTACTTCATTTTATTCTTGCCACCTCTTCTTAATATCTTCTGTTTCTGTTAGGTCCATACCATTTCTGTCCTTTATTGAGCCCATCTTTGCATGAAATATTCCCTTGGTATCTCTAATTTTCTTGAATAAATCTCTAGTCTTTCCCACTCTATTATTTTCCTATATTTCTTTGCATTGATCACTGAAGAAGGCTTTCTTATCTCTCCTTCCTATTCTTTGGAGCTCTGCATTCAAATGGGCATATCTTTCCTTTTCTCCTTTGTGTTTCACTTCTTTTCTTTTCCCAGCTATTTGTAAGGCCTCCTTAGACAGCCATTTTGCTTTTTTGCATTTTTCTTGGCCAGAACCGGCCAGATAATCATTTTTTATTATCTTGACCTTCTTCTATTCAAGCTGGCTTCTAACTTATAAGTTTTTCACAAGCTTTTCAGTAGTCCCTTGAAATGCTCTTCTCACTGATGTGTTAAGGATGATTCTATCTCATCATTTGGGTCTCAGTTTAGAAGTAACTTCTCAGAAAATCTTCCTTGTCCACCTAACCAAAGTTGTCTGGTCACATAGGAACCATTCCACTATAGTTTCTGACAATCAGTTAACACTTCATGACTTTATTTTCATATCAATGTATTGTCTCCTGCACTAGAATGTAAACCCCAAGGTAAAAGAGAAGCATCACCTTATTCATGGCTGTGTACCCTGATCTTAAAGAGTATCTGACACTTCTAACAAAGTAAGCAAATATTCTTCAGTAAATAAATGGACCTCATAGTTTTCAAAAATAGCTGAGGATAATTAACATGAAATATGTACTGTATACACATGTTTTTGTGTATACAAATAAATACTGGCTTAAATATTGTCCTTACTTCAAATACTATGACTGATATTGTAATTATTTCTATCATTTATACTATGTATTTTTTAAATTAAGTAAACTATAACAGAATGCTAATTTAGTCTAAGACATTAGATTTCCCTTATGGTAGGTGAGGGAGGCAGTTTAAAAGGGATCAGTACCTCTCTAGTGACAGACAAAGCAAAATCTGGAGGAAAAGAAATGCCGTTTGGATTTTCAAATTCAACTCTATGGTGTAACATCAAGAAAAAAATTTCCCACAGTTAAAGAAAAATTTAGGTCTCTATAGAGTTACCTTTTTCTCATAATGGGCATAACTACAGAAACTAGATTCTAAAGTATGTTGACTCCCAGTGTGAGTGATTCTTATTCTGCCTTTTTAAAGGAGAAATAACAGCAGCAGAGAATTTTGGCAGTGCTGTAGTCCTTTCTAAATAGTAAACTACTAAGTAAAGTACTAATTTGAGATTGTACTTGCCTCCAAACGTTTCCAGAAAAGACACTTGGAAACATGAAATCAGATAATTCCAACTCTTATACACACACACACACACACACCCCTACTTTTTGGCATTAATTTGTATTAAGAAAAAGCAAGTTACTTTTAGACTTATATTCATTCAACAATATTTGTTAAGCACAGTATGAAGCAATAAACACAATATCTGACCTTACAGGGATTACAAATTTGTTGGAGGGAAAAGAGAAAATAAAAGCCAAGAAATAATTGGTAAAGTTTAGTTTCTGACATTGATACTAAAGATATAATCAGATGAAGAGTTTAAGAGTTACCTAGAAGAAAATCATCAGGGAAAATGTTTAAGGAGATGACAGTTCATTTGAAAGAAGAAGAAAAAAAATAGAGCCAAAGAAGAAGAACTCTGGGAAAGAGAATTTCAGGAGTGGGCAGAGTAAGAAAAGCAAAAGCCACAAGCTATAAAAGGCTTGAATTATTCAAAAGGCAGGAGAAAAATGTAGAGAGAGAAAGAGAAAGTGGGCAGAGCCTTGTGAGAAAAGGAATGGAGCACAAACTGCACTGGAGAGGTGGGGAGTAACAGGGTTACAGAGTCTTAGCCTGATTTTCATGATTAAATGATGCCAGTGACTACTGTATCCTCAGCAGATCGGAATGAATGGGAGGGTAAAAGCGCATTGTCCTTGTAAGAAAGAATTGCTCTTAGCATGTAAGCTAATGACCACACAAGGTTCCTTGTTTCACCCACAGTTTCTTCGTGGCATTTTTCACCTCCATGTTTCTCAAAGTGTAAATCAGGGGATTTAACATGGGAGCAATGATGGTAAAGGGCACAGCCATCACCTTGTCTATGGGGTAGGTGGCCACAGGCCTCGCCTAAAAGAAAATACAAGGCACAAAGAACATGAAGACCACCATGAGGTGGGAGCCACAGATGGAGACGCTGCCCTTCGGAGCTGCAGGACTTCAGGGAGCAGAGAATGACCACATAGGAAGTGATGATGATGAGGAAGATGGCCACACATATCACCCCACTGTTGAGGATGACTAAGAGGCCCAGGGTGTGGGTGTCCATGCAGGCCAGTTTCAGCAACGAAAACAAATCACATATAAAATGATTAATAATGTTAAGGCCACAGAAGGGAATTTGATACATGAATAGAAGCTGTACTGTTGCATGGGTAAATGCCGCTAACCATGACCCTCTCAGCAGCACATCCAAGGCCTCATGATGGTCATGTAGTGAAGGGGCTTACAGATGACCACGTAGCGGTCATAGGCCATCACAGTGAGAAGAATGATCCCCACTCTACCAAAGAAGTGGTCCATGAAGAGCTGGGCCATGCAGCCTTTGAGGGAGATGGCAGTGCTCTCAGAGAGGGAGTCCACAATCAACTTGGGGGCAATGATGGAAGAGTAGGTAACATCCGTGAGGGAGGACATAAGGAAAAAATGCACGGGTGATCTCAGACTCTTGACTTGTGACCACAGTTACCACAATGAGGAGGTTTCCCAAAATGGTGGACACAGACATGACTAGAAACACAGCAGAGAGTATTTTCTGCAGCTCTGGATTCTTTGCAATGCCTAAAAGAATGAATTCTGTCACATTGTTGGGATTCCCCATTTAGTATGGGCTGATGTAAACTTATCTCTCTGAGCTGGAAAATCTACAAAAGAATATTGTTCTAAATTAATAATTATTACTAATTTGGGATTTTTATTTTTTGGACTCTCTCTCACACCCTCTTGACTTACCTTTTCCTTCAGCCATCAGTGCAGCAACTTGCTGCAAACAATCGTATCCTGATAACACCTTGATCTTTATCATTCCCCATACAACACCTTTCACCAGTGTATCTCTTGCCTTTCTGACACTTGCTGCTTAAGACACTTAGAAGACCCTGCTTCATCACCCTAGGACGTCAACCATTTGATGATATGGAGAATTAACATACAGTTTGGAAATCCTAGATCACCAATCAATAGGAGCCAGTGGATAAATGGTAACCAGACTAGCACAACTAAGATTCAGTTTTGCTCCTCCCCTGTTTCACTCTCCCCCATTCACTGCCTTCATTTTCTTTTCCAGAATGAACTACCTACACACAAGTCCTCTCAGCTGCTGCCTTTTAGGAACCTCAAGCTAGGAAGCTGACCTTAATGTGTCACTGGACATACCTAGTAACTTCAGAACATTTTATTTCAGCTCTTTTGCTTCATATTCTTGTTGGTCGCTAGAATATTCTAGTTGAAGAGTCAGTAAAGCAGGTAGGTCACAACCCAAGCCCTCTCCACTTATTAAGAACTATACTCTTTTCATCTGCATTTCTTCCTATCAAATTGGATTATTATTGCACTGTGACTACTCAATAAATCTCTCTTGTGTATCAGGCACTAGACTATCCCACAAAGCATTTTCTTCATTTTAGAGATAAGATACTAAGGCAAAAATGGGTGAAAAAAATGACAGCAAGTTCCCAAAGATAATAAACACTGAAGCAAAGTACAAGTCCAGGTTTTCCTGAATCAAAATCAATACCAACAACAATCTATATTGCTCATTTTAGTATAATGCTGAGTACTCAATATGAAAGAGATATTGAAAATTCAATAATTTCTATACTATGACAATGCAGAGAGGCAAATTTATGCTTCCTGTGCTTATCTTATTCAATAATTCTACAATAAAATTCAATGATTAATTCAATGATGAGACTACAATGAAGAATATGTTTTTATTATAAATATAATCCCGAAACCATGATTTATAACCTTTAACTAACCTCTGAAGATTCTAGTTTCCAAAAATGCTGATTAAAGAATACAAAAGCTTAAATCTCTTTCTTTGCTTCAGGAAGACCCAGATTCAACTTGGTCAGCCTCATCCCAGCAGACGAGCCTGAGTCAACATAAATCCTTTCTTCCATTTTTTTTTTCTTTGTAAAGGGGTGCATCCAGATAAAGCCAAAGATTCTAAAGTATAAGAAAAATATTAACAAAGAAACTAATCTATTTTGCACTCACTGTGTGACAGCAACATGTTTTGTCTGCTATTTGCATTATTACATTTATTTTCATATCACTTGGGACAGGGTACTGTCGCACATCTCATCTTGAGGATGAGGAAACAGATTTAGGCCCATTGAGCATCTCAGTTAAAAAGAGTGGAAATTACAAATCCATGCCATCTCATTTTAAAATACAAATTCTTAGTCTTTGCCTTATACCACTGAAGAAGTGAATAGTGGCCTCCATTGACTAAATGCAATTGTTACCACAGTTGGATGATGAAATGGTAACACAAGTGCTTCATTAGCCAAGGTCTCTTGGCAAGGGATATTTAAGAAAAGCCTGTCTTGGTGGACCTCTGTTAGAGATGATTGCTTTAAATGGGTGTGCAAACTACACAGTCTCTAAGACTCCTGTAAACATCTAAGACCCACTCTTACGATTATCCCTCTTACTAAACAAAATTCTACAACTTTCTTTGTTACAATGTAACTTAGCTTCAATCACTCTCATCTCCAGTCTAAGAATTTCAAATATTTTAATAGCACAAATGAAGTAGAAAGGACCTGTTCTTGGAAATCAGGAAAGCTGGGTTTTATTCCAGGTTGTCCCTCTCACTCCTAGATTATGTTGCTACATTGTTCAGTATTCTGGGCCTCAGTTTTCTCATCTAGAGAATGAGGTAGCTATGGCACTTTATTAGCAAACTGGGGTTTGAAGGAGACAGCATAGAGACTCTTCCTTTCGAACACAGTGGCTGGGCTCCTACCTACATTAAATGTTTACACTTTAAAGTAATGTTTCCTCTGAACTATCTCATGGCTTCAAATATTTAAAAACAAAATACACTATACTAAGATAACACCCAAGATGGGAAGGTCATGGAGGAGAGATCTGACAGAATGTGGTCCACTGGAGAAGGGAATGGCAAACTACTTCAGTATTCTCGCCTTGAGAACCCCATGAACAGTATGAAAAGGCAAAATGATAGGATACTGAAAGAGGAACACCCCAGGTCAGTAGGAGCCCAATACGCTACTGGAGATGAGTGGAGAAATAACTCCAGAAAGAATGAAGGGATGGAGCCAAAGCAAAAAGAAGACCCAGCTGTGGATATGACTGGTGATAGAAGAAAGGTCCAATGCTGTAAAAAGCAATATTGCATAGATACCTGGAATGTCAGGTCCATGAATCAAGGTAAATTGAAAGTGGTCAAACAAGAGATGGCAAGTATAAATGTTGACATTCTAGGAATCAGCGAACTAAAATGGACTGAAATGGGTGAATTTAACTTAGATGACCATTATATCTACTACTGTGGGCAGGAATCCCTCAGAAGAAATGGAGTAGCCTTCATGGTCAACAAAAGAGTCTGAAATGCAGTACTTGGATGCAATCTCAAAAATGACAGAATGATCTCTGTTCGTTTCCAAGGCAAATCATTCAATATCACAGTAATCCAAGTCTATGCCCCAACCAGTAACGCTAAAGAAGCTGAAGTTGAATGATTCTATGAAGACCTACAAGACCTTTTAGAACTAACACCCAAAAAAAGAGGTCTTTTTCATTATAGGGGACTGGAAAGCAAAAGTAGGAAGTCAAGAAACACCTGGAGTAATAGGCAAATTTGGCCTTGGAATACGGAATGAAGCAGGGCAAAGACTAATAGAGTTTTGCCAAGAAAATGCAGTGCTCCTAGCAAACACCCTTTTTCAACAACAGAAGAGAAGACTCTACACATGGACATCACCAGATGGTCAACACCAAAATCAGATTGATTATATTCTTTGCAGCCAAAGATGGAGAAGCTCTATACAGTCAGCAAAAACAAGACCAGGAGCTGACTGTGGCTCAGATCATGAGCTCCTTATTACAAATTCAGACTGAAATTGAAGAAAGTAGGGAAAACCACTAGATCATTCAGGTATGACCTAAATCAAATCCCTTATGATTATAAAGTGGAAGTGAGAAATAGATTTAAGGGACTAGATCTGATAGATAATGTGCCCGATGAACTATGGACTGAGATTCATGACATTGTACAGGAGACAAGGATCAAGACTATCCCCATGGAAAAAAAAATGCAAAAAAGCAAAATGGCTATCTGGGGAGGCCTTACAAATAGCTGTGAAAAGAAGAGAAGTGAAAAGCAAAGGAGAAAAGGAAAGATATAAGCATCTGAATGCAGAGTTCCAAAGAATAGCAAGAAGAGATAGGAAAGCCTTCCTCAGTGATCAATGCAAAGAAATAGAGGAAAACAACAGAATGGGAAAGACTAGAGATCTCTTCAAGAAAATTAGAGATACCAAGGGAACATTTCATGCAAAGATGGGCTCGATAAAGGACAGAAATGTTATGGACCTAACAGAAGTAGAAGATATTAAGAGGTGGCAAGAATACACAGAAGAACTGTACAAAAAAAGATCTTCACGACCCAGATAATCATGATGGTGTGGTCACTGACCTAGAGCCAGACATTCTGGAATGTGAAGTCAAGTGGTCCTTAGAAAGCATCACTATGAACAAAGCTAATGGAGGTGATGGAATTCCATGTGAGCTATTTCAAATCCTGAAAGATGATGCTGTGAAAGTGCTGCACTCAATATACCAGCAAATTTGGAAAACTCAGCAGTGGCAACAGGACTGGAAAAGGTCAGTTTTCATTCCAATCCCAAAGAAAGGCAATGCCAAAGAATGCTAAAACTACCACACAATTGCACTCATCTCACACGCTAGTAAGGTAATGCTCAAAATTCTCCAAGCCTGGCTTCAGCAATAGGTGAACTGTGAACTTCCAGATGTTCAAGCTGGTTTTAGAAAAGGCAGAGGAACCAGAGATCAAATTGCCAACATCTGCTGGATCATTGAAAAAGCAAGAGTGTTCCAGAAAAACATCTATTTCTGCTTTATTGACTATGACAAAGCCTTTGACTGTGTGGATCACAATAAACTGGAAAATTCTTAAAGAGATGGGAATACCAGACCACCTGATCTGCCTCTTGAGAAACCTGTATGCAGGTCAGGAAGCAACAGTTAGAACTGGACATGGAACAACAGACTGGTTTCAAATAGGAGAAGGAGTTCGTCAAGGCTGTATATTGTCACCCTGCTTATTTAACTTATATGCAGAGTACATCATGAAATATGCTGGGCTGGAAGAAACACAAGCTGGCATCCAGATTGCAGGGAGAAATATCAATAACTTCAGATATGCAGATGACACCACCCTTATGGCAGAAAGTGAAGAGGAACCAAAAAGCCTCTTGATGGAAGTGAAAGTGGAGAGTTAAAAAGTTGGCTTAAAGCTCAATGTTCAGAAAATGAAGATCATGGCATGCAGTCCCATCACTTCATGGGAAATAGATGGGAAAACAGTGGAAACAGTGTCAGACTTTATTTTTTGGGCTCCAAAATCACTGCAGATGGTAACTGCAGCCATGAAATTAAAAGACGCTTACTCCTTGGAAGGAAAGTTATGACCAACCTAGATAGCATATTCAAAAGCAGAGACATTACTTTGCCAACAAAGGTCCATCTAGTAAAGGCTATGGTTTTTCCAGTGGTCATGTATGGATGTGAGAGTTGGACTGTGAAAAAGGCTGAGCACCAAAGAATTGATGCTTTTGACCTGTGGTGTTGGAGAAGACTCTTGAGAGTCCCTTGGACTGCAAGGAGTTCCAACCAGCCTGAAGAAATCAGCCCTAGGATTTCTTTGGAAGGAACGATGCTAAAGCTGAAACTCCAATACTTTGGCCACCTCATGTGAAGAGCTGACTTATTGAAAAAGACTCTGATGCTGGGAGGGATTGGGGGCAGGATGAGAAGGGGACGACAGAGGATGAGATGGGTTGATGGCATCACTGACTCGATAGATGTGAGTTTGAGTGAACTCCGGGGGTTGGTGATGGACAGGGAGGCCTAGTTTGCTGCAATTCATTGAGTTGCAAAGAGTCAGACACGACTGAGCGACTGAACTGAACTGAACTAGCATCTAGTGGGTGGAGGCCAAGGATGCTGAACTTTTAATGCAGAGGACAGCCCTCAGCCCTCTGCCCCCTTCCCCTACCAGCCACAGCTAAGAATGCGCTGGACTAAGTGTCAGTAGTGTGGAGGCTGAGTCTTTGCTCTAACCTATTGGTAAAGGCAGTGACATTAAGAGCATAGCCTAAAGCAGCCTTTCATAGACCCCAAGTTTCTTAAAAGTTCATATGGTTTTTGTGGTTTGCTTTTGAGAGAGTAACAGGTAGGAAGCCTAGGGGTTTCCAAATGGAGGAAATAGGCTGCAAGCGTCACACATTTTTTATCTCTCTCTTTAAGCGGCAGGAGGAAACAAACTACAAGTGTCAAATTTTTTTCCCTTCTCTATACAAAATTAAAAGGAGGTTTCTATTAAAATTTTGTGTTGCCAAGAGGACACATGGTTCCACCTGAACTTAACGTTTCTCAAAACTTGAGTTAGCCAATGTGTTTTTCTTATGGAAATGTTTTTCTTAAACTATGTTCATGAACTATGTATTTACCCTAGACTCTGCCTTACTCAGCGATCAATTCAAAGAAATAGAGGAAAACAACAGAATGGGAAAGACTAGAGATCTCTTAAAGAAAATTAGAGATACAAAGGGAACATTTCATGAAAAGATTGGCTCGATAAAGGACAGAAATGGTATGGACCTAACAGAAGCAGAAGATATTAAGAAGAGGTGGCAAGAATACACAGAAGAACTGTGCAAAAGAGAGCTTCACGACCACCTAGAGCCAGACATACTGGAATGTGAAGTCAAGTGGGCCTTAGAAAGCATCACTATGAACAAAGCTAGTGGAGGTGATATGATTCCAGTTAAGCTACATCAAATCCTGAAAGATGATGCTGTGAAAGTGCTGCACTCAATATGTCAGCAAATTTGGAAAACTCAGCAGTGGCCACAGGGCTGGAAAAAGTCAGTTTTCATTCCCATCCGAAAGAAAGGCAATGTCAAAGAATGCTCAAACTACCGCACAATTGAACTTATGTCACACGCTAGTAAGGTAATGCTCAAAATTCTCCAAGCCAGGCTTCAGCAATACATAACTGTGAACTTCCAGATGTTCAAGCTGGTTTTAGAAAAGGCAGAGGAACCAGAGATCAAATTGCCAACATCCGCTAGGTCATGGAAAAAGCAAGAGATTTCCAGAAAAACATCTATTTCTGCTTTATTGACTAGGCCAAAACCTTTGACTGTGTGGATCACAATAAACTGTGGAAAATTCTGAAAGAGATGGGAATACCAGACCACCTGATCTGCCTCTTGAGAAACCTGTATGCAGGTCAGGAAGCAACAGTTAGAACTGGACATGGAACAACAGACTGGTTTCAAATAGGAAAAGAAGTACATCAAGGCTGTATATTGTCACCCTCCTTATTTTACTTATATGCAGAGTACATCGTGAGAAACGCTGGGCTGGAAGAAGCACAAGCTGGCATCAAGATTGCAGGGAGAAATATCAATAACCTCAGATATTCAGATGACACCACCCTTATGGTAAAAAGTGAAGAGGAACTCAAAAGCCTCTTGATGAAAGTGAAAGAGGAGAGTGAAAAGGTTGGCTTAAATCTCAACATTCAGAAAATGAAATCATGGCATCTGGTCCCATCACATCATGGCAAATAGATGAGGAAACAGGGGAAACAGTGTCAGACATATTTTGGGAGGCGCCAAAATCACTGCATATGGTGACTGCAGCCATGAAATTAAAAAACGCTTACTTCTTGGAAGGAAAGTTATGACCAACCTAGATAGCATATTCAAAAGCAGAGATATTACTTTGCCAACAAAGGTCCGTCTAGTCAAGGCTATGGTTTTTCCAGTGGCCATGTATGGATGTGAGCGTTGAACTGTGAAGAAAGCTCAGTGCCAAAGAATTGGTGCTTTTGACCTGTGGTGTTGGAGAAGACTCTTGAGAGTCCCTTGGACTGCAAGGAGATCCAACCAGTCCGTTCTGAAGGAGACGAGGAAAAAAAAAAAAAAAAAAAAACAGAAATAAATAAATAAAAGAGATCAGCCCTGGGTGTTCTTTGGAAGGAATGATGTTAAAGCTGAAACTTCAGTACTTTGGCCACCTCATGTGAAGAGTTGACTTATTGGAAAAGACTCTGATGCTGGGAGGGATTAGGGGCAGGAGGAAAAGGGGACGACAGAGGATGAGATGGCTGGATGGCATCACCGACTCAATGGACATAATTTTGAGTGAACTCCAGGAGTTGGTGATGGACATGGAGGCCTGGCGTGCTGGGATTCATGGGGTCATAAAGAGTTGACACGACTGAGCGACTGAACTGAACTGTCTTTCTTCAAGTGGGTTCTGCTTAAGACTCAGAACCGATAAGAGCTCAACAAAACAGTTTGTTTTACTCACACATTGTTCTCCTAATCTATGTTAATGAAACTGTATGTTTACTTGGAAACCTGCCTTTCAAGAGTCATGTCAATCATTTTATGGCCCAGGAAGACTCACCTTGTGTCAATGTTATCTCAAAATGCATGTTGTGGGTGAAAGGCCTGGTGCCAGTCTCTATTTTGAGACATTCCCTTTCTCTAATTAGCAGCCTAGCTTCCCTGGTAGCTCAGATGGTAGAGCCTCTGCCTACAATGCAGGAGACCTGGGTTTGACCCTGAGTCGGGACGATCCCCTGGAGAAGGAAATGGCAACCCAGTCCAGTATTCTTGTCTGGAGAATTCCATGGACCGAGGAGCCTGGTGGGCTACAGTCCATGGGGTCGCAAAGAGTTGGACTCGACTGAGGGACTTCACTTATAGTAGTTATATAACATCCCACTAAAGACTAGCAGGGGGCACACTTTCTGCCGCCTTCTGATGTCTACATTATTTTTTTTTTTTATTTTCCAGTCACCTTGACATCTTAATAGAACACTGATATACTTTAAAAAGTCATTGCATTTTTATTATGAAAATCATATTCTTTGTAGAATGACTGGAATCTAGACTATGAAGAAGAAAATAAAAATCCTATGTAATCTTCCATTAAAAGAAAACCACTGGTAATATTTGGTGGATTCCTGCCAGTTATATATATATATATATATATATATATATATATATATATATATGTAGATTATAGTGATATATATACCATATACATATAGTGATATATATACCATATTTCTAACAAATAGAAAACATCTATTGCTGCTTTATTGACTATGCCAAAGCCTTTGACTGTGTGGATCACAATAAACTGGAAAATTCTGAAAGAGATGGGAATACCAGATCACCTGACCTGCCTCTTGAGAAACCTGTATGCAGGTCAGGAAGCAACAGTTAGAACTGGACATGGAACAACAGACTAGTTCCAAATAGGGAAAGGAGTACATCAAGACTGTATATTGTCACCCTGCTTATTTAACTTATATGCAGAGTACCTCATGAGAAACACTGGGCTGGAAGAAACACAAGCTGGCATTAAGATTGCTGGGAGAAATATCAATAACCTCAGATATACAGATGACACCACCCTTATGGCAGAAAGTGACGAGGAACTCAAAAGCCTCTTGATGAAAGTGAAAGTGGAGAGTTAAAAAGTTGGCTTGAAGCTCAACATTCAGAAAACTAAGATCATGGCATCTGGTCCCACCACTTCATGGGAAATAGGTGGGGAAACAGTGGAAACAGTGTCAGACTTTATTTTTTGGGCTCCAAAATCACTGCAGATGGTGACTGCAGCCATGAAATTAAAAGCCACTTACTCCTTGGAAGGAAAGTTATGACAAACCTAGATAGCATATTGAAAAGCAGAGACATTACTTTGCCAACAAAGGTCTGTCTAGTCAAGGCTATGGTTTTTCCAGTGGTCATATATGGATGTGAGAGTTGGACTGTGAAGAAGGCTGAGCACTGAAGAATTGATGCTTTTGACCTGTGGTTTTGGAGAAGACTCTTGAGAGTCCCTTGGACTGCAAGGAGATCCAACCAGTCCATTCTGAAGATCAGCCATGGGATTTCTTTGGAAGGAAGAATGTAAGGCTGAAACTCCAGTACTTTGGCCACCCCATGCGAAGAGTTGACTCATTGGAAAGGACTGTGATGTTGGGAAGGATTGGGGACAGGAGGAGAAGGGGACGACAGAGCATGAGATGGCTGTATGGCATCACTGACTCGATGGATGTGAATCTGAGTGAACTCCGGAAGTTGGTGATGGACAGGGAGGCCTGGTGTGCTGTGATTCATGGGGTCGCAGAGAGTCGGACACAATTTAGTGACTGAACTGAACTGAAGTCAGTATGGGTACTTTTTTTTTTTTTTCCAGAAATTTCTGCCTGCAAAAATATAAACGTTTCCACTCAAAATCTTTGGTAAAAATAAGTCCTATGCTTTCCTTTGTAATTTTTTTGTCTTATTCCATTATTTCAATTTTCTTTATTTTTTAAATTATTTATTTTGGCTGTGTTGGGTCTTCATTGATGCTCATGGGCTTTCTCTAGTTGTGGTGAGCAGGGTCTACTCTCCATTGCTGTGCTCAGGTTTCTCATTGCGGTGGCTTCTCTTGTTGCAGAGAATGGGCTCTAGAGTGTGCGTCTGCACTCTTAAAAAAAATGTCAAGATGATAAAAAGCAAGGAAAGACCAAAGAGTTGTTGCATATTGAAAGAGAATAAAGAGATGTAACAACTAAATGCATGATTCTGGATTGGTTCTTGGACCTATAGAAGATATCAGAATAATAGTGATGTGAGTGGGGCATATAAATTACATAGTCAAATTGCTCCAATGTTAATTTCCTGATTTGTTGGTTGGTTGTACGGTGGAGCAAATCCACAGTAAAGCATTAAAGTGTAGTACTGATGTATTAATGGAGCATTGTGTGCAACCTAACTTTTAAATGGCTCAGGAAAAAACAAATATGTCTACATATATACAGAGAGAAAGAATTACAATAAGGATGATAAGATGGATGTGGCAAAATACTAAAACTTGAGGAATCTGGTTGGATATATAGGAGTCCTGTGTACTCGTCCTGCAACTTTTCTGTAAGTTTGAAATGATTTAAAAATAAATTTTTTTTTCAAAAAATAATTTTGGGGTTCCAGAATTTTCCTAAAATCTCCACTCTCCATCTCTCAACCAACTCATTCTTTCAGAAGGAAAAAAAAAAACAAAGATTTCATGCACTCAAAGAGTTGAAGATCTTGCTAAACTCACAATGTAGAGACTTTAATAAAATATTCCTCTAATGTAACAGGTTCTCTTTCCCCAAAGCCAAGTGCTGGTGAGTATCTCAGTCAAGGCACCGAGTTTTTAAGTGAAGAAACCCCCATGTGAGGATTTTATTATTGGAGAATATTTATTCTTATTTTAATACATAAGCTGCTTCCATTGTCCAACTGGGTTGAGAGATTAGCTTAAGCTTAGCACAGGAGATAATATCCATAGATAAAAATGCCCTTTTTCTGTTACATAAGCTTTTATCCACTTCCTTATTTGGCTTTTGTAATAGATTGGATCAATGCTTCCATTTCTTTTTATTAAAAAAATATTTATTTTAATTGGAGGCTAATTACTTTACAATATTGTGGTGGTTTTTGACATACATTCACATGAATCAGCCATGGGTGTACATGTGTTCCCCATCATGAACCCCTGTCCCACCTCCCTTCCTATCCCATGCCTCTGGGTCTTCCCAGTGCACCAGCCCTGGGCACCCTGTCTCATGCATCAAACCTGCACTGGCGATCTATTTCACATATGGTAATATACATGTTTCAATGCTATTCTCTCAAATCATCCCACCCTCACCTTCTCCCACAAAGTCCAAAAGTCTATTTTTTACATCTGTGTCTCTTTTGCTGTCTCGCATATAGGGTCATTGTTACCATCTTTCTAAATTTCATATATATTCCTTAATATACTATATTGGTGTTTTTCTTTCTGACTTACTTCACTCTGTATAATAGGCTCCAGTTTCATCCACCTCATTAGAACTGATTCAAATGCATCCTCTTTAATAGCTGGGTAATATTCCATTATGTATATGTACCACAGCTTTCTTGTCCATTCATTTGCCAATGGACATCTAGGTTGCTTCCATGTCCTGGCTATTGTAAACAGTACTGCGATGAACATTGGGGTACACGTGTCTCTTTCAATTCTGGATTCCTAGGTGTATATGCCTGGCAGTGGGATTGCTGGGTCGTATGGCAGTTCTATTTCCAGTTTTTTAAGGAATCTCCACACTGTTCTCCATAGTGGCTGTACTAGTTTGCATTCCCACCAACAGTGTAAGAGGGTACCTTTTTCTCTGCACCCTCTTCAGCATTTATTGTTTGTAGACTTTTTGATAGCAACATTTCTCTCTGACGTGAGATGGTACCTCATTGTGGTTTTGATTTGCATTTCTCCAATAATGAGTGATGTTGAGCATCTTTTCATGTGTTTGTTAGCCATCTGTATGTCTTCCTTGGAGAAATGTCTGTTTAGTTCTTTGGCCCATTTTTTGATTGGGTCGTTTATTTTTCTGGAATTGAGCTACAGGAGTTGCTTGTATATTTTTGAGATTAATTCTTTGTCAGTTGCTTTGTTTATTATTTTCTCCCATTCTGAAAGCTGTCTTTTCATCTTACTTATAGTTTCCTTTGTTGTGCAGAAGCTTTTAATTTTAATTGGGTCCCATTTGTTTGCTTTTATTTCCATTACTCTGTGGGAGGTGGGTCATAGAGGATCCTGCTTTGATTTACATCCGAGATTGTTTTGCCTATGTTTTCCTCAAGGAGTTGTATAGTTTCTGGTCTTACATTTAGATCTCCAGTCCATTTTCAGTTTATTTTTGTGTATGATGTTAGAAAGTGTTCTAGCTTCACTCTTTCACAAGTGGTTGACCAGTTTTCCCAGCACCAGTTGTTAAAGAGATTGTCTTTAATCCATTGTATATTCTTGCCTCCTTTGTCAAAGATAAGGTGTCCATAGATGCATGAATTTATCTCTGGGCATTCTATTTTGTTCTGTTAATCTATGTTTCTGTCTTTGTGCCAGTACCATACTGTCTTGATGAATGTTGCTTTGTAGTATAGCCTGAAGTCAGGCCGGTTGATTCCTCCAGTTTCATTCTTCTTTCTCTAGATTGCTTTGACTATTCGAGGTTTTTTGTATTTCCATACAAATTGTGAAATTATTTGTTCTAGTTCTCTGAAAAATACCATTGGTAGCTTGATAGGGATTGCATTGAATCTATAGATTGCATGGGGAGTATACTCATTTTCACTATATTGATTCTTCTGATCCATGAACATGGTATATTTCTCCATCTATTTGCATCATCTTTGGTTTCTTTCATCAGCGTTTTAAAGTTTTCTATATATTGATCTTTTGTTTCTTTATGTAGATTTATTCCTAAGTATTTTATTCTTTTCATTGCAATGGTGAATGGAATTGTTTCCTTAATTTCTCTTTCTGTTTTCTCATTATTAATGTATAGGAATGCAAGGGGTTTCTCTGTGTTAATTTTATATCCTGCAACTTTAATGTATTCATTGATTAGTTCTTGTAATTTTCTGGTGGAGTCTTTAGGGTTTTCTATGTAGAGGATCATGTCATCTGAAAACAGTGAGAGTTTTACTTCTTCTCTTCCAATCTGGGTTCCTTTTATTTCTTTTTCTGCTCTGATTGCTGTGGCTAAAACTTCGAAAACTATGTTGAATAGTAGTGGTGAGAGTGGGCCCCCTTGTCTTCTTCCTGACTTTAGGGGAAATGCTTTCAATTTTTCACCATTGAGAAAAATGTTGGTTGTGGGTTTGTCATATATAAGTTTTATTATGTTGAGGTATGTTCCTTCTATTCCTGCTTTTTGGAGGGTTTTTATCATACTGCTAAGTCACTTCAATCATGTCCGACTCTGTGTGACCCCATAGACAGCAGCCCACCAGGCTCCCCCATCCCTGGGATTCTCCAGGCAAGAATACTGGAGTGGGTTTCTATTTCCTTCTCCAATGCATGAAAGTGAAAAGTGAAAGTGAAGTCGCTCAGTCGTGTCCGACCTTCAGCGACCCCATGGACTGTAGTCTTCCAGGCTCCTCTGTCCATGGGATTTTCCAGGCAAGAGTACTGGAGTGGGATGCCATTGCCTTCTCCTTTTTATCATAAATTGGTGTTAAATTTTGTCAAGGGCTTTCTCTGTGTCTATTGAGAAAATCATATGGTTTTTATCCTTCAATTTGTTAATATGGTGTATCATATTGATCGATTTGCAAATATTGAAGAATCCTTGCATCTCTGGGATAAAGCCCACTTGGTCATGATGTATGATCTTTTTCATATGTTGTTGGATTCTGTTTGCTAGAATTTTGTTAAGGATTTTTGCATCTATGTTCATCAGTGATATTGGCCTGTAGTTTTCTTTTTTTGTGGCATCTCTGTCTGGTTTTGGTATTAGGGTGATGGTGGAGTCATAGAAAGAGTTTGGAAGTTTACCTTCCTCTGCAATTTTCTGGAAGAGTTTGAGTAGGATAGGTGTTGCTGTTGCTGCTGCTAAGTCATGTCAGTCGTGTCCGACTCTGTGCAACCCCCTAGACGGCAGCCCAACAGGCTCCCCCATCCCTGGGATTCTCCAGGCAAGAATACTGGAGTGGGCTGCCATTTCTTTCTCCAATGCATGCAAGTGAAAAGTGAAAGTGAAATCACTCAGTCGTGTCCGACTCTTAGTGACCCCATAGACTGTAGCCTACCAGGCTCCTCCATCCATGGGATTTTCCAGGCAAGAGTACTGCAGTGGGGTGCCATGGCCTCTCTAAATTTTGGTAGAATTCAGCTGTGAAGCCATCTGGTCCTGGGCTTTTATTTGTTTGGAAGATTTCTGCTTACAGTTTCTATCTCTGTGCTTGTAATGGGTCTGTTAAGATTTTCTATTTCATCCTGGTTCAATTTTGGAAACTTATACTTTTCTAAGAATTTGTCCATTTCTTCCAAGTTGTCCATTTTATTAGCATATAGTTGCTGATAGTGGTCTCTTATGATCCTTTGTATTTCTGTGTTGTCTGTTGTGATTTCTCCATTTTCATTTCCAGTTTTGTTGATCTGATTCTTCTCCCTTTGTTTCTTGATGAGTCTGGCTAATGGTTTGTCTATTTTATTTGTCTTCTCAAAGAACCAGCTTTTAGCTTTGTTGATTTTTGCTATGGTCTCCTTTGTTTCTTTTGCATTTATTTCTGCCCTGATTTTTATGATTTCTTTCCTTCTACTAATTCTGGGGTGCTTAATTTCTTCTTTTTTCTAGTTGCTTTAGGTGTAGAGTTAGGTTATTTATTTGATTTCTCTTCTGTTTCTTGAGGTAGGCTTGTATTGCTATGAGTCTTCCCCTTAGCACTGCTGTTACTGAATCCCATAGGTTTTGTGTTGTTGTATTTTTATTTTCATTTGTTTCTATGTATATTTTGATTTCTTTTTTTATTTCTTCTGTGATTTATTGGCTATTCAGAAGCATGTTTTTTAACCTCCATATGTTTTGTATTTTTAATAGTTTGTTGTGTGTGTGTGTGTGTGTGTGTTTTCCTGTTCAGTTCAGTTCAGTCACTCAGTCACCATCTGCAGTGATCTTTTTCCTGTAGTTGACATCTAATCTTACCATATTGTGATCAGAAAAGATCCTTGAGATGATTTGTTTGTTTTTTTTTGTTTTGTTTTGTTTTGTTTTTTTTAATTTACCAAGGTTAGATTTTGGCCCAGAATGTAATCTATCCTGAAGAAGTTTCCATGAGCACTTTAGAAAAAGGTGAAATTCATTGTTTTAGGGTGAAATGTCCTATAGATATCAATTAGGTTTAACTGGTCCATTGTATCATTTAAAGTTTATATTCCTTGCTTATTTTCTGTTTAGTTGATCTATCCATAGGTGTGAGTGGGGTATTAAATTCTCCCACTATTATCGTGTTACAGTTAATTTCCCCTTTCATACTTGTTAGCATTTGCCTTACATATTGTGGTGCTCCTATGTTGCTGCTGCTGCTAAATCGCTTCAGTCATGTCCAACTCTGTGCGACCCCATAGACGGCAGCCCACCAGGCTTCCCAGTCCCTGGGATTCTCCAGGCAAGAACGCTGGAGTGGGTTGCCATTTCCTTCTCCAATGCATGAAAGTGAAAAAATAAAGTGAAGTCGCTCAGTCGTGTCCGACTCCTAGCGACCCCATGGACTGCAGCTCACCAGGCCCTTCCATCCATGGGATTTTCCAGGCAAGAGTACTGCAGTGGGGTGCCATGGCCTTCTCCAATAGTATACTGCTACTGCTGCTGCTAAGTCACTTCAGTTGTGTCCGACTCCATGCAACCCCATAGACAGCAGCCCACCAGGCTCTCCCGTCCCTGGGATTCTATACATATATATTTATAATTGTTATATCTTCTTCTTGGATTGATCCTTTGCTCATTATGCACTGTCCTTCTTTGTCTCTTTTCACGGCCTTTATTTCAAAGTCTATTTTTATCTGATATAAGTATTGATACTCCTGCTTTCTTTTGGTTTCCATTTGCATGAAATATCTTTTTCCATCCCTTCACTTTCAGTCTGTATATGTCCCTTGTTTTGAGGTGGGTCTCTTGTAGACAGCATATATAGGGGTCTTGTTTTTGTATCCATTCATCCAGTCTTTGTCTTTTGGTTGGGGCATTCAACCCATTTACATTTATGGTAATTATTGATAAGTATGATCCCATTGCCATTTGCTTTGTTGTTTTAGGTTCGAGTTTATAAACCTTTTCTGTGTTTCCTGTCTAGAGGAGATCGTCTAGCATTTGTTGAAGAGCTGGTTTGTTGGTGCTGGATTCCCTCAGTTTTTGTTTGTCTGTAAAGCTTTTGATTTCTCCTTCATATTTGAATGAGATCCTTGCTGGGTACAGTAATCTAGGTTGTAGGTTTTTCTCTTTCATCACTTTAAGTATGTCCTGCCATTCCTTTCTGGGTTGAAGAGTTTCTATTGTAAGATTAGCCGTAATCCTTATGGGAATCCCCTTGTGTGTTATTTGTTGTTTTTCCCTTGCTGCTTGTAATATTTGCTCTTTGTGTTTGATCTTTGTTAATTTGATTTAATATGTGTCTTGGTGTGTTTTGCCTTAGGTTTATCCTGTTTGGGACTCTCTGGGTTTCTTGGACTTGGGTGGCTATTTCCTTTCCCATTTTAGGGAAGTTTTCAACTATTATCTCCTCAAATGTTTTCTCATGGCCTTTCTTTTGGTTTTCTTCTTCTGGGACTCCTATGATTCGAATGTTGGGGCGTTTAACATTGTCCCAGAGGTCTCTGACATCCTCATTTCTTTTAATTCTTTTTTCCTCTCTG
Source organism: Bubalus bubalis (assembly GCF_019923935.1). Lineage (NCBI taxonomy): Eukaryota > Metazoa > Chordata > Mammalia > Artiodactyla > Bovidae > Bubalus > Bubalus bubalis. The sequence goes on along the minus strand of NC_059170.1, from coordinate 83,077,821 downwards.
CTTCATTTATTTCCAACATTCTATCTTCCACCTCACTTATCCTATCTTCTGTCTCAGTTATTCTACTGTTGGTTCCCTCCAGGGTGCTTTTGATCTCAGTTATTGCATTATTTATTTTTGATTGACTCTTTTTTATTTCTTCTAGGTCCTTGTTAAACTTTTCTTGCATCTTCTCAATCTTTGTCTCTAGACTATTTATCTGTAACTCCATTTTGTTTTCAAGATTTTGGATCATGTTTACTATCATTATTCTGAATTCCTTTTCAGGTAAACTCCCTACCTCTTCCTCTTTTGTTTGGTTTGGTGGGCTTTTATCATGTTCCTTTACCTGTTGAATATTTCTCTGCCTTTTCATCTTGTTTAGGTTGCTGTGTTTGGGGTGGCCTTACTGTATGCTGGAAGTTTGTGGTTCCTCTTTATTGTGGAGGTTCCTCCCTGTGAGTGGAGTTGGACAAGTGGCTTGTCAAGGGTTCCTGGTTAGGGAATCTTGTGTTGATGTTTTGGTGGGTGGAGCTGAATGTCTTCTCTCTGGAGTGCAATGAAGTGTCCAGTAGTGAGTTTTGAGGTGTCTATGGGTTTGGTGTGACTTTTGGCTGCCAATATTTTAATGCTCAGGGTTATGTTCCTGTGTTGTTGGAGAATTAACTTGGTATGTCTTGCTCTGAAACTTGTTGGCTCTTGGATGGAGCTTGGTTTCAGTGTAGGTATGGAGGCTTTTGGATGAGATCTGGTTGATTAGTGGTCCCTGGAGTCAGGAGTTTTCTGGTGCTCTAAAGTTTTGGATTTAAGCCTCCTGCCTCTGGCTTTCAGTCTTATTCTTACAGTAGCCTCAAGATTTCTCTGTCTGGACAACACCAATGATACAACAGCAGAGACATTACTTTGCCAACAAAGGTCCGTCTAATCAAGGCTATGGTTTTTCCAGTGGTCATGTATGAATGTGAGAGTTGGACTGTGAAGAAAGCTGAGCACCAAAAAATTGATGCTTTTGAACTGTGGTGTTGGAGAAGACTCTTGAGAATCCCTTGGACTGCAAGGAGATCCAACAAGTCAATTCTAAAGGAGATCAGCCCTGGGTGTTCATTGGAAGGAATGATGCTAAAGCTGAAACTCCAATACTTGGCCCCCTCATGCGAAGAGCTGACTCATTGGAAAAGACCCTGATGCTGGGAGGGATTGGTCACAGGAGGAGAAGGGGACAACAGAGGATGAGATGGCTGGATGGCATCATTGAATCGATGGACATGAGTTTGAGTAAACTCTGGGAGTTGGTGATGGACAGGGAGGCCTGGCATGCTGCAATTCATGGGGTTGCAAAGAGTCAGACATGACTGAGCGACTGAATTGAACTGAATGGTGAAAAGATTCTCCAAAGTGAGGAACACCCAGAGAGGTTCACAGAGTTACATGTAGAAGTGAAGAGGGAGGAGGGAGACAGAGGTGAACAGGAGGAGAAGAGGGGAAATAAAAAAGGGAGAGTGCAATCTAGCCAGTAATCAATTTCCTATTTGCTCTCCACAGTCTGGAACACTCAGAGAGGTTCACAGAGTTATATAGAGAAGAGAAGAGGGAGGAAGGAGATAGAGGTGACTAGGAGGAAAGGAGTGGGAGTCAAGAGGGGAGAGATCAATCTAGCCAGTAATAAGTTCTGGAAGTTTTCTCCACAGCCTGGAACTCCCAAAGAGATTCACAGAGTTAAGTAGATAAGAGAAGGGGGAGGGAGGAGATAGAGGTGACCTGGAGGAGAAAAAGGAGAGTCAAAAAGGGAAAGAGCAATCAAGCCAGTAATCACACTCCTGAGTAAAAATGTGTACTAAAGATTGGATTCTTAAAGGTACAAAATTGATAACAAATACCAAGAAGCAAAGATTAAAAATCTAGAATAGAGATTAGACTCTCAAAAATACAATATTGAAAAAACAAAAGAAAATTGCAAAAATTATTATATATATATATGAATTTGCTTTAAAAATAGGGTATTTTTTTGCAAGGTAATAGTAGGTTTTAAAAATGAAAATTAAAGGAGTAATAAAGAACTTAAAAATTAAAAACAATTAAATTTGAAAAATGATAATAGTTAAATATATCTAGGAATTTCTCTGGAGCTTTTGAGGGCCGTGTGGTGTCAGTTCAGTTTCAGATAGTTCCTTGTTCCAGCTTATACTTCTTCTCAAGGTCTATAGGCCCCTTCCAATGTAGTAAATGCTAACTACAAGGTTTTAATCTGTTGTACTGGTCACTTCCAAAGTGGTTCCCTCTTCTTTCTTTATTTTTACTTCCTCTGTTTGCAAGTCTCTTCAGTGTCTAATTTCCGCCCTGACACAAGTGGGGCGAAGGTGGTCGTTTATTTAAGCTCACTTGTTCAATTGTGCTGTGGGGAGGGAGGAACACTGCAAACAAATATCACTGGTGTATGTGGGGAGTGCTCACAGCGCCTGGGCCACACTAGGTTTGTCCCTGCTCACGGCGTGTGTGCTTTCTGGGTCTACTCTGCTCAGGCTCCAGGTTGTTCTGCAGGGGATCTGTCTAAAGTGGGCCCTGGGTTGCATGCACTTCCCAGGTCTAAGCTGCTCAGGTTCAGGTTCTTGGGTACTCCACAAAGGCACAGACTCGGTTGGGCCTATGTTTTGTGCCCTTCCCAGGTCCGAGCATCTCAGGTGACCAGGTGGTTGGCAAGCACACACTCCCTAGATGGGCGCCACCATCCCAGCCGCTCGGTTTCCTGGGTGAGCCACAGGAGTGCCGTCTCAGGTGTGCTGTGTGTCTCCTCTGGGGAGCTGATCTCTGGATGCGACCCTCCTGGCAGATGTCAACTGTCCAGGATCCCAGGAAGACTTGTTTAGCAACCAGGAGCCTGCTTGCAGTTTGGTAGAGGATGCTGTCTCTGGGGGTGAGTTTGCCCTCCCCCTCTCTTCCCCCCCACCCACCTTCCAACCCTGGCTGTCTCCCGCCTGCCTCTCTGCCTCTGGTGGGGGATAGGCCAGTCCACTGCCAGCTAGCTCTCCTCTAGTATTCGGTCATTCCTTTGTTCTGTGAGTGGGCCCAGCAGTGCCTTCATTTCAGTTCAATTCACTTCAGTCGCTCAGTCGTGTCTGACTCTTTGCAACTCCATGAACTGCGGCACGCCAGGCCTCCCTGTCCATCATCAACTCTAGGAGTCCATTAAAACCCATGTCCATCGAGTCGATGATGCCATCCAACCATTTCATCCTCTGTCATCCCCTTCTCCTCCAGCCCTCATTCTTTCCAAGCATCAGGGTCTTTTCAAATGAGTCAGCTCTTTGCATCAGGTGGCCAAAGTATTGGAGCTTCAGCTTGAACATCAGTCCTTCCAATAAACACCCAGGACTGATCTTTAGGAGGGACTGGTTGGGTCTCCTTGTAGTCCCTGGGACTCTCAAGAGTCTTCTCAAACACCACACTTCAAAAGCATCAATTCTTCAGTGCTCAGCTTTCTTTATAGTCCTACTCTCACATCCATACATGACCACTGGAAAATCATAGCCTTGACTATATGGACTTTTGCTGGCAAGGTAATGTCTCTGCTTTTTAATATGCTGTCTAGGTTGGTCATAACTTTCCTTCCAAGGAGTAAGCATCTTTTAATTTCATGGCTGCAATCACCATCTGCAGTGATTTTGGAGCCCATAGAAATAAAGTCAACCACTGTTTCCACTGTTTTCCCATCTATCTGCCATGAAGTGATTGGACCAGATGCCATGATCTTAGTTATCTGAATGTTGAGCCTTAAGCCAACTTTTTCACTCTCCACTTTCACTTTCATCAAGAGACTCTTTAGTTCTTCTTCACTTTCTGCCATAAGGGTGGTGTCATCTGCATATCTGAGGTTATTGATACTTCTCCTGGCAATCTTGATTCCATCTTGTGCTTCTTCCAGCCCAGCATTTCTCGTGATGTACTCTGCATATAAGATAAATAAGCAGGGTGACAATATACAGCCTTGACGTGGTTGGGGCGTAGACTTGAATTACCATGATATTGAATGGTTTGCCTTGGAAACGAACAGAGATCATTCTGTCATTTTTGTAATTGCATCCAAATAGTGCATTCCAGACTCTTGTTGACTATGATGGCTACTCCATTTCTTCTAAGGGATTCCTGCCCACAGTAGTAGATATAATGGTTATCTGAGTTAAGCAGCCCCTTAGGTTAGAGCTTTTTGTGGGAATGTTCTCTCTCTCTCCCCTTCTCTTTTTTCCTCTTTCTCTGGCTATCCCACAGTTTGGGCTGCTATCTCCCATTAGCTCCCTCAGAATGTCCTCAGGGCTTTCAGGCCCGGTCCTTACCCTAAGCAATGCAGCCTACGCTTCCCTGTTCCACCCCCACTTGCTGGTGGTGTATGCAAGCACTGAGAATTGCAGTTATGTGCATAATCTATGTGTTTTATTTATTTTTTCCTCCTGGTTATGTCGCCCTCTGAAATTCCAAAACTCCCCACAGACCTGCTGGTGAGAGGGTTTCCTGGTGTTTGGAAACTTCTCCTCTTTTACAACTCCCTCCCCAGGATGGGTCTGTGTCCCTAACTCTTATGTCTCTCTTTTTATCTTTTATATTTTGCCCTACCTCCTTTCAAAGACAATGGGCTACCTTTCTGGGTGCCTGGTATCCTCTGCCAGCATTCAGAAGTTATTTTGTGGAATTTGCTCAGCATTCAAATAATCTTTCAATGAATTTGTGGGGGAGAAAGTGGTCTCCCCCTCTTATTCCTCCACCATCTTCCAATGCTTCCATTTCTTCACTTCCTTCCTGTACAAAAATTATATTTACATAAAAGTTTCAATACAACAAGAATATAACATAATTACACATATTTATGGACATAATAACAAACCTCCAAATATATGAAGCAAAAACTGAAGGAAAAGAAGGAAGAAACAGTCCTATAATTATAGTTGGAGATTTCAGTATGTCCAAAATGGATAGAACCAGACAGAAGATAAATAAAAGTATTTGAACAACACACACAAAAAAAACAAATAGTTTTAACAAGGAAAGTGTTCTACCCAACAACAGAATAAACATTCTTCTCACCTACATGTAGGACCCTCTCTAATACAGACCATATGTTAGACCACAAATTAATTCTCGAATAGATTTTTTAAAGATGATAAGGACACGAAGTATTTTCTCTGATTACAGCAGAATGAAGTTAAAATCAACAACTAAAGGAAAACTAGAATGCTCACAAAATTGTGGGAATTAAACAACACATTTTTAACCATTTTAACCAAACAACAGGTCAAATGAGAAATTAAAACAGAAATAAGAAAATACTTAGAGACGAATGCAAGTGAAAAACACTGTTTTCATTTGCATAATAATGAAAATATACAACGAAAAGATGAAAACTTGTGAGATGTCATGAAAACAGTGCTAAGAGGGAAATTAGCACTGTGAATGCTAACTTTAAAAAGGAAGAAACATATCAAGTCAATAACCTAAATTTACACCTTAAGGAATTAGAAAAGAAGAGCAAACTAAACCCAAAACTAGTAGGAAGAAAAAATAATAAAGGTTAAAGCAGAGATAAGGGCCTCCCCAGTGGCTCAGCAGTAAAGAATCTGCCTGAAATGCAGGAGACACAGGAGATGTGGGCTTGATCCATGGGTCTAAAAGATCCCCACAGGAGGGCATGACAACCCACTCCAGTATTCTTGCTGGGAAAATCTCATGGACAGAGGAACCTGGTGAGCTACAGTCCATGGGGTTGAAAACAGTCAGATATGACTGAAGTGACTGAGGACACATAATGCACAAAGCAGAGATAAATGAAATAGAAAATGGAATAGAGGAGATTAATGCAACCAAAAGTTGATTCTTCTAAAAGCTTAACAAAATGGACAGACCTTTAGCTAGATTAACTAAGAAGACTATATTTGAATTTTGACAATTTTCCCACTACTGAATGATTTTGTTTGTTTGTTTTTTAAATCCAGTCCAGGATTCCACATTGCATTAATTGACATGTTTCTTTGATGTTCTCCCATCTATGGTAGTTTTATCTATTTCCTTATTTTTCCTCATCCCCATTTCTTCCAAATTTTGAAGAGTACTGGTCAGGTATTTTATAAAATGTTCCTCAATTAAGGATCTTCTGAAGCTTTCTCTTGACTAGATTGGACTGATTATGCCCTTTGGGGAAGAATACCACAAAGGTGAAGTGTCCATTGGGATATAAGATATGAGCATGACTTATTACTCCTGGGTAGAAACAATCTAATGGCAGCCTTGAGGTTTTTCTCTTTGTCCTGACAGTTGCTTTTCATATTGTAGGAATAACAAACAAAAGCAGTTTTTAACTGCACTGTTGGACCACTCTGGAAGAATTAAAAGCCTAGTAGTTTTTTCTAAAACACCTTGTGGGGAGCATTGCCTTAGGATGATCCTGTGGAGAAAAGAAACGGCAACCTCCCCTGCAATATTCTTGCCTGGAGAATCCCATAGACAGAGGAGCCTGGTGGGCTACAGTCCATGGGGTCCCAAAGAGGGAAACAGTCCAACAAGAGTAAATAATGGATTCAGTCATTAAGAAAAGTCAAAGACATTTAGCTCCTCTTCATGGGCTATTGATAATTATTCTGAGCTGCATCCTCTGAGCTGCTTTATAGATACTGAAAGCCCTACCAGGTGAAAGAAGTTAACCACATGATGACCATACTGTGGCCATGATGTAAACTGCCACAATTCCCAGAAGACTACCACTGGACCAATTTCAAGAAGACTGTCAGAGCTGATTATTCTGTTTCTCCATATAGACTCCTCCCTTCACCTAAAAGCTCTTACCTCTCTATGGGTTGCCATTCTTGTGCCATGCGGAATCTTTCAGTGGTGGTATGTGGGATCTTTAATTACAGCATGCAGACTCTTAGTGGGATCAAGTTTCCTGACCAGAGATCCGACCCAGGCCCCCTGCATTGGGAGTCTTAACCATTGAGCCACAAGGGAAAGTCCCAACTTTTCCTTTTTACTGGTTGTTGAGGAGCAAGCAGCCAGACCCAACTTTCGGTAACAGCTGCACCAATTTACATTCCCACCAACAGTGTACACGGATTCCCCTTTCTCCACATCCTCACTAACGTAATTTGTGGTCTTTTCCAGGTGATTCTTAGAAATGCTAAAGCTAATGAAAAGATGCACTATTTTAGAACAAGGACTTTAAGACTTGGAATGACTTTCCATCTTATTTTGAGTCCTGTGAAGAAGAAATATATGGCAATATATATATAATATATATATATATGTGTTAAAAATTCATTTGAACTTATACTTAACTAAGGTTTTATACACCCGTTTCTCCAGGAAATGCAAATTTAACAAGAAAATGAGACATGCCATAAGTTCAAAATGCTCATGGCAAGCAATCATTATGCATTCCTGCAAATAAAACTGTTTTGTACTGTGAAAAAATCATCTGAAGATCGTATGGCAATTAAGAATTTATTTTCTCCCTCTCTCTGAATTTTAACCTCTATGAGACTTTCAGATACAAAATGACTACTGTTATCTCAGTATTGGATTAGTCCAAGATTCTAAAGTCAGTTAGCAACTTTATATGACATAATTAAATTACCACTAAAGAATAATACAGCTGCTGATAATAAGTATCTGATGAAGAAATATGACTTTATTCAGTTTAGTTAGCATAACTCCATAGACTCACATAATTTTTATCTTTTCCAAAATTTAAAAGGACAAAATTTATAAAGCTGCTAGTGATCCAAATTATGGTCCAACTTAATTAGACAAGCATTTTTACATTTAGAATCCTTAACATTATTGTAAGTAATAATAAACTATATGACTTATGAGGCAACCATAAGGAATTTAGGTGATTGTTTTAATTTAGTCCTTCTATTTAAACCAAATCCTACATAAATTAAAATGACATGTTTGCAGGCTTATTTCTCTCAGTGGTAAAATCAAGAAGTCATATAACCATCTTTTAAGCTCCAGATTCACACTCCAAATTTAATTTGTCAAAGGGTATGCTGTGATTAAGCATATAAAATTAACTTTGACAAAATTTTAATTTCCTGGATTTATTGAGTTGGTCAAAAAGTTTGTTCAGATTTTTCCACAAGATGGTACAGAAAAATTCAAACTTTTTGGCTAACCCAATAGTTTATTTTCTAAATCAGCTAAAAGTCTTAGTACAGAAGAGTTTCTTAGAATCCTGTTTATGACTATGAATTGCTGACCTGATGTTGACTCTTATATGTTCATTCTATGTCTTAAATTCAGCAGGGACACCCACGTTACAGGTAGCTTTTCTCTTTTCTTATTAAAAAAAAAACTTTAAGCAAAGGAATTATATTAGAGAAATGATGTTTAAATTTTTGCCAATACTTAGTTGCTTTTATGGTTATTCACATGACATTTTAAATTTTTGCCAGAGTTTAACCTTTACCTTTTAACCAAAGTTTTACTTTTTCACTAGGCAGGCACATGTTTTCAAAATCAAAATTACCATAAGATTCAGACTAAAATTTCTTCAAACTATTTACTATATTTCTTTTATGGATCAATGCAAATTCAGTCAGTGACACTGGATTTGAGAGCCCTGAGCCTGCTGTTTTGTACACATCCATGATCGTGAACAGACACTTAGTTCTTAGCCAAAAGCAAGCTCCAAATTTATTTGAAGGTAACCTGGAAAGGAACCAGCTCTCTTTTGTCATGGTGGTGGGCTCACACCAGATGCCTCCTGAATATGCTGGTGGTCCAGTGGCTAAGACTCTGAGCTTCTACTGTAGGGGACACAGGTTCATCCCTGATTAGGGAACTAAGATCTCTCATGCCATGTGGCATGTCCCCCAAATTAAAAGTTTTTTTAAAAGAAAGAAAGAAAAGCCAGTCCCTCCTGAGGCCCCCAAATTTTCTTGGATGGCATCTCCTCATTACTCTACTCATACAGAGTGAAAAAAAGCCACAGTAAAAACATTGCACTAAGTGACTGTCCACAAGAATAGATGGAAGATATACTGTCCAGGGAGAAAAGGCAAATTTCAGAATAAGTGTTGAGTAATGCCATGCCATGATGTATTTATATGCAGAGTACAGCATGGGAAATGCTGGGCTGGATGAATCACAAGCTGGAATCAAGATTGCAGAGAGAAATATTAACAACCTCAGATATGCAGATGACAGAATTGCAGAAAGTGAAGAGGAACTAAAGAGCCTCTTGATGAGGGTGAAAGAAGAGAGTGAAAAAGCTGGCTTAAAATTCAACATTCAAAAAACTAAGATCATGGCATTTTGTCCCATCACTTCATGGCAAATAGATGGGGGAAAAAGTGGAAACAGTGGCAGATTTTATTTTCTTGGGCTCCCAAATCACTGCAGATGGTGACTTCAGCCATGAAATTAAAAGATACTTGCTCCTTGAAAGAAAAGCTATGACAAACCTAGACAGCATATTAAAAAGCAGAGACATTACTTTGCCAACAAATGTCTGTATAGTTAAAGCTCTGGTTTTTCCAGTAGTCGTGTACAGATATGAGAGTTGGACCATAAGGAAGGCTGAGTGCTGAAGAACTGATGCTTTTGGTTGGAGAAGACTCTTGAGAGTCCTTTGGACTGCAAGGAGATCAAACCAGTCAATCCTAAAGGAAATAAACCCTGAATATTCATTGAAAGGACTGATGCTGAAGCCAAAGCTCCAATACTTTGGCTACCTGATGGGAAAAGCCAACTCACTGAAAAAGACCCTGATGCTGGGAGAGATTGAAAGCAGGAGGAGAAGGTGGAGACAAAGGATGAGATGGTTCCAACATACTGAGTGGTTCAGTATGATGGTTCCATCACCCATTCAATGGACATTAATTTGAGCAAACTCGGAGATAGTGAAGTACAAGGAAACCTGGCATTCTGCAGTCCATGGGGTCAAAAAGAATCAAACACGACTTAGAGACTGAACAACAACAACAACACAATGCCATACATATGAGTCTAAAAGCACAATGAAACATTATACTTTGTCATTTACATATGTGGAACAGTGAGAAAAACAGACCAGTGCTTGCCTGGTGATAAGAGTCTGTGTGAGAAAACCTTTTGGATTATAAACTGATCTCACCAGAGGAGCAGCCTCTGAGGGAGCAGAGGCTCAAGAGTCCTGGAGATGCCCATGAGGACAAGCCTGCCAGCAGCCAAAAGCAGAAGCCAGAATCTGAAAGTCAGTCCAAGGACCCGATCAGGCTCCTTCCGTCCCACTCACCTCACCTTTCAACCCACATTGGGCCAGGTGAACAGACGTGAGCAGCTTGAAAATTTTTAGAGACCAAGGCTGGCGGGGCTCCCTTCCAGCAGGTCTATAAATGGTTAAAGCCCCAAAGCTTGCTCTTGATGGATGAGCCATAAGTGGTGGGGACAGACTCGGACCTGGAGTGGAGTTGCAAGAGCGTCGGGAGTCACTCTTGTGACCCCAGACGTGAATCATGCTGCTGGGATAAAAGAGCCTCCGTGACACTTGGGGGTGAGGAGGGGAGAAAGAAATGATTTCTAGGTGATCTCGTCAAATCCAGGATTTTACCCTGGAAGCACTTTTGATTCTGTTTACAACCTAGAGATGAAATATATAGAACTCAGTGGCTGATTGGATCCTGGGTTGACACCTCTGATGTTTTTAAAGACCTGGATTACAAATACTAAACCTTTTGAGTTCAAATTTAGAACCTATGACTGACTCTGAGTGTGACCTCAAGCAAATTGCTTAAACTCTCTGAGCCTCACTTTCTGCATCATATGCTGACAGTTATAAATTCCACCACAGATGACTGTGGTGAGGATTAAATGAGTGAATTGTGTAAACTGTTTCCCCTGCAGTTTGAATACCTGGCAAATGACTGTAAAAAACATCCAGAAGTGCCTCTGGGTGACCTAATCAGGTAGGTACCCTGAGAAGTCGAGAATTCCCAGGTGACTGGTTTCTGAGGCTGGGATCCACCCAGCAGAGCGTGGCCAACCAAAGAAATTTGGTCTGGGACTGTAGTACATCCGTTCCCAGCTCTATAAAAGGCCAGGTGCTCCAGCCAGCAGCACAGTCCTGGAAACTTTTGGCCCATGATGCTGAGGTCCCTGAGCACATGATGGATGCACATGATTAGATGGTGAGTCTACACCATCTAAACCAGGCTCTAAAGTCTGTGTGCTGGGGTGGAAGGTCAGCAACTCCCAGGTGGACAGTCATGAGCCCTAGCAGAAGTACACTCTTGGAGAAGAGGAACCCAAACATTCGAAATGGTTCATTTCTTCAAGGGGTTGTTGACTGGGCACTCCTATGTGCATGCACTGTCCAGGGAGTGCCCTCATATAGACAGGTTCCTGCAAGCGACAGCGTTGAGACCTGTTCAGTTGCCTGTCCCTGAAGGCCCCTTGAGGGCAAGGATGCTGCCTGGATGGTCCCCTGAGTCCCCAGATCACTGTGTGGAATAGGGTGGCTGCAACTTCTGCTAAGAATGGAAGGATGTGAAAAATGTGTGACCGTGACCATGTATGGAGGAGTCTGGGTGTATTATGACATTAATAGAAATTGTACAATTAAGAGAGAGAGTTATAGTTTATGGGGGGTGGGCACTGATTTCTTCCTACCTTGAAAAAATTTATTTTTATACCCAGCCTTATTGAAGTAGGGCTTCCCTTGTGGCTCCGCCTTCAATGCAGGAGTCCTGGGTTTGATCCCTGGGTTGGGAGATCCCCTGGAGAAGGGAAAGGCTAGCCACTCCAGTATTCTGGCCTAGAGAATTCCATGAACTGTATAGACCATGGGGTTGCAAAGAGTCGGGCATGACTGAGTGACTTTTGCTTTCACTTTATTGAAGTATAATTGACAAACTCCCATAGGTTTAAAATATACAACATGCTAATATGATGTTATGTATATGTTGTAAAATGATGACCATACTCAAAGTGGTGAACACAATCATCACTTTATATGGATACCTCTCTGTTTTGGGTGATGATGCTTAAGACTTACTCTCTTAGTAAATTTCTGGTATTCAGCTAACTATCATCACCAATCTATATATTAGATCCTCAGAACTTAATTGTCTTAAGACCTTTTGCTCTTTGACCAATATCTCTCATTTACCAACCCTTCAGCCACTAGCAACCACTACTCCTCTTTCTGATTCTATGAGCTCAAATGCTTTTTATTATTTTACATATAAAATAGTACCATAAGGTTTAGGTTTCTCTGACATTTCACATAAAATAATGCCTTCTAAGTTCATCCATGTTGTTACAAATGTTAGGATTTCCTTTTTTGATAGTCAAATGTTGTTCTGTAGTATATACACAGGTTTCCTCTGTTCTCAGAAAGTGGAACATTCCTATGAAACCTTTTGTAAGCTGAAATAGTATAAAGCAATGAGGCAGTCACCTTGGGACACTTCTTGTTAAAGGATTAGCAAAACAAATGAGGACAAAGCACAGATGGTCATGGAGAGAGTTCAAGGCTATGGCGCTTCATGCTGAGATGCTGAGTGTAGTTCCCCGGGGAGGGTCGGCTGGGTGTTCAAAAGAAATGAAATTCATATCTCGAAAAGAGATCTAAACTCTGAGGTTCATTGCAGCCCTAGTCACCATAGCCAAGATTTGGAAACAACCCAAGTGTCTGTTCAGCAAATGAATGATTATGTGTTATTCATGTATCCACCGCTTTTTGAAAGATTACCATTTTCCTTTTATGGAAAACCTACACTAGTACTTGTTTTCAGTAATCTACAAAAAAAAAAAAAAAAGAGTTGAAAGTGAAAATACACTGCAAAACAGATGATGAACACTATTTTCACTTTCAACTCTCCTTCTTTTTTCTTTTTCCCCCCTTTCATCTGACCTCAACAGACACAAGAAAAGGCACACCAGGGAGCCGCCCTACCTGTGTACTATATGCGACAAAGACTTTGCCCGATCTGATCACTTAAAGCAGCATCAGAGAGTCCACAGATGAATTTCTCCCATGTTAACAAACCCAGCAGCCTTTGAGGAAATGACTTGAACTGAAAGATTCTCCCTGCTAAGACTTTGCTTGGCAACTAGCACCATGCCAGCATATAGTAGAGGCTTAATGTTAGTTGTAAATTTTTAAAGTTTTCATTTTTTTCTGAAACATAAAGAACACATGTATGCATTTCAGTAGAAGCAGAATCACTTTGCATTCAATTTCCTGTACTTGGTGAATGTTTTCATCAGTGTGCTATGAATCCTTGTACATCACTATCTGTGTATTTACTTCTATTTATACATGTAAAAATGTTTATATGCAGAGGATTGTATTCATAGTTCAAATGTGTAAAGAATGTAGTATTTTATATCTGAGCTCATATTTTTTTGAAAGTCCATTTCTATGGAGTTAAGAGGAGGGGGACACTTGGTCACTTCAGTGTCAAGTTGTCTCAGATTAAATGAAGCTCACTTGGATGAATTTAATCTATTAACAACTGGAGCCTCCTGTATAAACTGTTTTTCTCTTAGGCAAAGTGTTTTCTTTTTTCCCTCTGCCTTCTCCAAAGTCTGTCAGAACCCAGGGGTGGTAGGTTGCTGTCAAGTGCTGGCTGCCAGAAAAAGGATGTTTCCTTTTTTAATGTGGTCCAGTGGTTAAGAATTCACCTTGCAGTGCTGGGACATCATTTCAATCCATGATCAGGGAAGATCCCACATTCCATGAAGCAACTAAGCTCACATGCCACAACTAGAGAGTCTATGCGAAGCAGCAAAAGATCCCACATGATGAAATGAAGATTCCATGTGCTACTACTGAGATCCTGTGCAGCCAAAGAAATATTAAAAAAAAAAAAAGTAGGTAAACAGCAAGGACTTACTGTATAGCATAGGGAAGTATATTCAATACCTTGTAATAACCTACAATGAAAAATAATATGAAAAGGAATACATACAGATAGATATACATATAGATATCTGAATCATTTTACTGTATGCCAGAAATGAACACATTGTAAGTCAACTTCAGTTTTTGAAAAAAGGTCAAGAACTGCAATTCTCCCCCACATCCCTGTTGAACCTTGACCTTGGCCTAGGGCTTCCAATCCCTTGTGGCGACAGAGGGGCCTTAGCAAGGCCCATAATCTTGTTAATTTTATTTGGTTTTTTTTTTGAACGTCAGGAGGTCCAGGTAAGAGTGGCAGTACTCTTCATTTCCCAGCTCCCCAGGATCCCCTGTATCAGGTGACCCATGGCCAGCACTTAGTCTGGGTTTCCTTGGCCTAGATCTCCTTTGAGTCTCAAAGGAGACTGCCAACCAAGAATCAAGTTCAGAAAACTTTCTGGGAAGGCCTTAGCCCAGGTTTCCCAGGAGAGGGTGCCAGGTCATTACTCTAACACTTGCCCCCTCCATCAATCCCCCCTATTTTGCCAGTGGCCACTTTTTCCACATCTAGAATCTGTCAGTTAAAACTCGAACTGTGTCTTGGACCAACTTCCCAGGGCCAACTCAAGCAGCATCTACAAACTTGGAAATCTGAATCTGGTTAAGTCTTACCACCTACTGTCCTCAATCCCTTATCGTTGGTTCCCTTAGGACCACAAGGATGGTGGCAGGGAGACTCTAGCCTCTGCAAGTTTAGTCCAGAGGAGGAACTTGTCATGGGTGGATCAAATCTGAGGGAGCAAAATAGCACCTAGTAGAAGAAGGAGGTCTCAGATGGTTGGGCCCTCTCCTCTTCATCTTCCTCATGCTTCACAGCCAAAGTGGACACTGTCAGGGCACTTTGAAAGAGAGGTCTGTAGTAGTGCACCCCAAAACAAAGTCTCCATCACACAGTTTATTTATTTGTTTTGGCTGCAAGGCATGAGGGGTTTTATTTCCCCCACCAGGGATCAAACCCGTGCCCTCTATGTTGGAACCGAGGAACCCTAACCACTGGACAGTCAGGGAAATCCCTCCAGCACAAAGTTTAAGAAGATGATATTTGCCATGGTGATGGCAGACTAACCAAGTCTCTAGGTCTCTTTGAGCAACTGAAGAAAGTGACCCTGGAGGAGTCTATACCCTTTGACAGAAAGTATGAATCTCAATTTTTGTTTTTTGGCAATCCACCCCAGTATTCTTGCCTGGAAAATTCCATGGACAGAGGAGCCTGGTGGTCCACAAGGTGGCAAAAGAGTCAGACATGACTGAGCACATGCCCACACATACTACTATTTGAGAATCAATAACACACTGGGTTGCAAGGCAGGGACCTGCTCAGATTCAACAACAGTTACTGCACAGTAGAAGGTGTCTCTGACAGTTGTTGGTCCTGCTGCCGCAGAACCATGAGCAGTGGCCAGGGAGCTGCTTCTCTAGCTTTCTGAGAGCCCCTCTGTTGGATTGCTAATTTGACCCCCAGGGAAACTCAGCCAGGGAGTTCAAGACCAACAGTTCCTCTCAGAACTAAAAGTTGCTACACCTCATTCACTAGTGCTCCCAAGGCCCACTTGCAGAGCTTGGAAATGCCCATGGAACCCTCAGACTTTTTATTCTTCCAGAAAGGCTTAGGGCTCAATGGAGCACCCTACCGGCTGCATCAATTTGTTGAGTTGCCAGGTGCCAATATGGTTAATTAAGACAACAAGTCATACTGCAGGTAAAGGTCAAATATCTACTCATTTCCTGTGACACTGCAAGTAAGAGATGAAGCAAAGAGGTGCTGGCTCCCTGATGCTCCATTTTCCAAAATGGAAAAGGTTTTCACCCATTGAAATGTGGAGAAAGCATTCTGGCATATGCAACATTTGGCCTGAACTTTTTGTGGCTACAACAGCCTGGCTTTTGGCCAAACATCCATTGTACGTCTGCTTTAAGTCTAGAAGAGCAGAATGCATTGCCTAGAAGTGAAAAGAATGTCTTGAGAATAGGGATCAATCCTGCCCTTCTCATGACGCCAATGCTAGTACTCCCTGGAAGATTCCCTTCTCAGGTGCCAAGGCCACACTGACTCACTGCATGCTAGTTTCTTTCTTTTGAGACCTTGAAGGAACATACTCATGTCATATTTGATGTATGCTCTTGTTCTGAGAAGATATAAAACTGTGCTGAATGCCACCCACCCATCTCCAGAGCACTTTCTTTCTTGGTGGAGACTACACACCCAGGCTAGTCCTCAGTATGGCTAGAATCACACTCTCTTCTATCCTTTATTATAGACTGTTTATTTATTATTTGGGTTGACACCCTCTCAGAACAGCACCAGGAGAGGGTCAGATAATGCAGGCCGACTGGAATGATCTCACTGCCAAAGATCCACAAACACTTTCTGTCTTTTCATGCACTTGGGGAGTCTGGGGAGGAAGGAGAGGAAGGACTAAGACTGGAAAAGTACTGAGTCATAGTGAATAAGAATGCCTCACCAGGGCCCCGGTAAGAAGGCCTCTGGATGGAGGTGAGCAGGCAAGAACACAACTATGCATCAGCATGTCTGCTCCAAAGGACCCTGGGTCCTTCAGTTCAGTTCAGTTCACTCACTCTGTCATGTCCTACTCTTTGCGACCCCATGAATCTCAGCACACCAGGCCTCCCTGTCCATCACCAACTTCCGGAGTATACTCAAACTCATGTCCACTCATGGTTCCAGTGATGCCATCTAGCCATCTCATCCCCTGTCATCCCCTTCTCCTCCTGCCCCCAATCCCTCCCAGCATCAGAGTCTTTTCCAATAAGCCAACACTTCGCATGAGATGGCCAAATTATTGAAGTTTCAGCTTTAGCATCAGTCCTCCCAATGAACACCCAGGACTGATCTCCTTTAGAATGGACTGGTTGGATCTCCTTGCAGTCCAAGGGACTCTCAAGAGTCTTCTCCAACACCACAGGTCAAAAGCATCAATTCTTTGGTGCTCAGCCTTCTTCACAGTCCAACTCTCACATCCATACATGACCACAGGAAAAACCATAGCCTTGACTAGACAGACCTTTGTTGGCACAGTAATGTCTCTGCTTTTGAATATGTTATCTAGGTTGATCATAACTTTCCTTCCAAGGAGCAAGTGTCTTAATTTCATGGCTGCAATCACCATCTGCAGTGATTTTGGAGCCCCAAAAAATAAAGTCAACCACTGTTTCCACTGTTTCCCCATCTATTTCCCATGAAGTGACGGGACCAGATGCCATGATCATAGTTTTCTGAATGTTGAGGTTTAAGCCAACATTTTCACTCTCCTCTTACACTTTCAGCAAGAGGCTTTTTAGCTCCTCTTCACTTTCTGCCATAAGGGTGGTGTCATCTGCATATCTGAGGTTATTAATATTTATCCCGGCAATCTTGATTCCAGCTTGTGCTTCTTCCAGCCCAGCATTTCTCATGATGTACTCTGCATAGAAGTTAAATAAACAGGGTGACAATATACAGCCTTGACATACTCCTTTTCCTATTTGGAACCAGTCTGTTGTTCCATGTCCAATTCTGTTGCTTCCTGACCTGCATACAGGTTTCTCAAGAGGCAGGTCAGGTGGTCTGGTATTCCCATCTCTTTTAGAATTTTCCACAGTTTACTGTGAGCCACACAGTCAAAGGCTTTTGCATAGTCAATAAGGCAGAAATAGATGTTTTTCTGGAACTCTCTTGCTTTTTTGATGATCCAGCAGATGTTGGCAACTTGACCTCTGGTTTCTCTGCCTTTTCTAAAACCAGCTTGAACATCTGGAAGTTCATGGTTTACATATTGCTGAAGCCTGGCTTGGAGAATTTTGAGCATTACTTTTCTAGCGTGTGAGATGAGTACAATTGTGTGGTAGTTGGAGCATTCTTTGGCATTGCCTTTCTTTGGGATTGGGATAAAAACTGACCTTTTCCAGTCCTGTGGCCATAGCTGAGTTTTCCAAATTTGCTGGCATATTGAGTGCAGCACTTTCACGGCATCATCTTTTAGGATTTGAAATATCTCAACTGGTATTCCATCACCTCCACTAGCTTTGTTCGTAGTGATGCTTTCTAAGGCCCACTTGACTTCACATTCCAGGATGTCTGGCTCTAGGTGAGTGGGTCCTTCATCTCCCTTCAAAAATTGCAATGCCCTGGTGTGTACCATGTCTGGTGTGGGGAGGACAGCTTCCCCCAGAAAACCAGCCAGGCACAGCCTTAGGGTCAACCCTGAAAAAAAGTCACACATAAGATTTGGACTGGAGCTAGAATCCTCACCCAATTTAAGAACTGGAATATTATTGACACTTTTGTATCTACTCATGTGCTTCTCCCATCCCACTCTCTATCATCTAGGATTAACTATTACTCTGAATTTTGTATATATAAATTCCCTTAATTTTTCTTATATCAATTTAACACAAATGTATGTATTAAAAAATGTATAGCTTTTGTGGGCATTCCCCTGGCTGTCCAGTGGTTAAGACTCTGTGCCTCCACTGCAGGGGCCATGAATTCGACCTGTGATCAGGGAACTAAGATTCTGAATGCCAAGAGGAAAGGCCCCGCTCCCCAAAAAAACTCTTCAATAACAACTTCCAAGGAAAATTATCAACTCACTGGGGTGGTAAGGAGACCAAAGAGATATAAGAGTGCATTTGGATCTTTTGTCAATTGCAACCACCACAAAGAGAAAGATAATACAGCCATCCCTCCTTATCCAAGTTTAACCTGCTGGACAATTAATTCAAGACACTAACTTAAATATGAAAAATAGTAACACTCCCAGCCAATTGAAAATCTCAGCTACTTTCCTCACATTTCACTAAAACACTAAGCATTTCATATTATATGAAGCATTAAAACACCAATTCCATATTTATTTCTAATGTAATAAGCTCATTAGTAGACACAGTAGTATGCAGTAGGCAATGGTACTGTACAGTATGGGATACTAACTGAATTTTCCTTTTACTTCACAAAAAAATATGCTGTGATTGTGCCATTCTGAGTCCAATCAGGAGAGAGTAGACACAGTGGTTTACACAAGAGAAGTTTGATGTACAGAATGAATAAACTGTAATAAAAGAGTAACTCTAAGATATAAGGGAACACTATATGGGACTCTGAGACTGAAAGAGGACAAGCTTTCAGTTTAGTTCAGTCACTCAGTCATGTACAACTCTTTGAAACCCCATAGACTGCAGCATGCCAGGCCTCCCTGTCCATCACCAACTGCCAGAGTTTACTCAAACTCAAATCCATTGAGTCGGTGATGCCATCCAACCATCTCATCCTCTGTTGTCCCCTTCTCCTCCCGCCTTTAATCTTTCCCAGTATCAGGGTCTTTTCCAATGAGTCAGTTCTTTGCATCAGGTGGCCAAAGTATTAGAGTTTCAGCTTCAACATCCGTCCTTTCAATGAATATTCAGAACTGATTTCCTTTAGGATTGACTGGTTGGATCTCCTTGCAGTCCAAGGGACTCTCAAGAGTCTTCTCCAATGCTGCAATTCAAAAGCACCAATTCTTTAGTGCTCAGCTTTCTTTATAGTTCAACTCTCACATCCATACATAAGTACTGGAAAAAACCGTAGCCTTGACTAGATGGGCCTTTGCTCGCAAAGTAATGTCTCTGCTTTTTAATATGCTATCTAGGTTGGTCATAACTTTTCTTCCAAGGAGCGAGTGTCTTTTAATTTCATGGCTGCAATCACCATCTGCAGTGATTTTGGAGCCCAGAAAAATAAAGTCAGCCACTGTTTCTATTGTTTTCCCATCTATTTGCCATGAAGTGATGGGACCAGATGCCATGATCATAGTTTTCTGAATATTGAGCTTTAAGTCAAATTTTCACTCACTTCTTTCACTTTCATCAAGAGGCTCTTTAGTTCGTCTTCACTTTCTGCCATAAGGGTGGTGTCGTCTGCATATCTGAGGTTATTGATACTTCTCCCAGGAATCTTTATTCCAGCTTGTGCTTCTTCCAGCCCAGTGTTTCTCATAATGTATTCTGCATATAAGTTAAATAAGCAGGGTGACAATATACAGCCTTGACGTACTCCTTTTCCTATTTGGAACCAGTCTGTTGTTCCATGTCCAGTTCTAACTGTTGCTTAGGACAAGCTTAGGATTAAGGATAAGTTTGGAAGATGAGCCCTCTCTCTGAGGCTGTGGTTCAGATCTTATTGAAGAATATAGTTGCAGAAGGTGGATGGCAGACAAGTTTGCAGATTTGTAGTCATTGCGGAAGCAGAGCTGGTCCACAGTCACTGATCAAGCAACAAGGAACCTCAAGGATGCAGGTGAGCTGTCGCCAGGGGCTGGGTGCCTGAGAGGGGATGGAAGTACTAGTGTGGGCCTGAGGCACAGAATACACAGTGTCCATGGTTGGGGGAATCAGAGGAGACAACCCTGGGAGTTAGCAGAGTGACTGAGGGTACTGATGTGGGTGGGAGGCCTGCAGTGTGCAGTGTCTGCATTGACAGGGCTGTGGGAGGGTGATCAACAGGCTCTGCTCTGGCTGCAAAGTCAACAAATAGTAATGTGGAACCAGTGGATGAGGAGACGGGTCAATGGGATAAAATAGAAAGTCTATAAATAGACACAAGGATATTGGGGAATTAAGTATGAAAACAAATCACTTGAACAAAAAGGAACTTTAAGAAGTTCTGGGACTGGAGGGAAGGGAGGTGCTAGTGTATGCCTGAGGCACAGAATACACAGTGTCCAAGGTGGGAGGGCTGTGGTGTTGGGGGAGTCAGAGGAGACCACCCCAAGAGTTAGCAGAGGGACTGAAGGTGCTCTGGTGACCCAGTTGTTGAGAATCTGCCTGCCAGTGTAGGGGACACATGTGCGATCCCGGGTCTGAGAAGATTCCACATGCTGTGGGGTAACTAATCTTGTGTGCCACAAGTTCTGGGCCTGTGCTCTAGACCCTGTGCTCTGCAACAAGAGAAGTTACTGCAGTGAGAAGCCCGCACTGCAACTAGAAGGTAGCCCCTGCTTGACGGAACTAGAGAAAGCCTGCGAAGCAACAAAGATCCAGAGTAGCCAAAAATCAATCAGATTTTTTTTTTTAAGAGGGAATTCCCTGGTAGTCCATTGGTTAAGACTCTGGACTTCCAAGCAGGGGGCATGGGTTCAATTCCTGGTTGGGGAACTAAGATCCCACATGCTGTGCAGAATGGCAAAAATGAATAAGTAAATAAGAAAAGAAATTGTTCTGGGATAGCTGCTTATCCTACCAGCAAAAGTTGATATTAGATCTATAGCTGATTCCATGAGTAAAACTAATCTCAAATGGATTGAGAATCTAAAAAAAGTATTCAAGATACAATTACTAGGGGAAAAAATAGGTGAACTCCTCTCTAACCAGAATTTAGACAAAGGGTTCTAAATATGACTCAAATCCAGATTCGATGAAAGTAGGTGAGGAAAATTGCATGAAAATAAAAATCTTTTACATGGCCATAAGTATATAAACAGTTGATAGAATCAAAAGACAACTCAAACTCTAAAAATGAGGGGAAATGGGAAGACTGATGTTGAAGCTTAAGCTCCAATACTTTGGCCACCTGATACAAAGAACTGACTCACTGGAAAAGACCCTGAAGCTGGGAAAGATTGACAGCAGGAGAAGAGGGTGATGAAAGATGAGATGGTTGGATGGCATCACCGACCCAGTGAACATGAGTTTGAGCCAACTCCAGGAGATAGTGAAGGGCAGGGATGCCTGGTGTGCTTAGTCCATAGGGTCGTCAAGAGTCAGACAC
The DNA here is from genome assembly GCF_019923935.1 of Bubalus bubalis. NCBI lineage: Eukaryota > Metazoa > Chordata > Mammalia > Artiodactyla > Bovidae > Bubalus > Bubalus bubalis. The sequence continues at coordinate 83,056,171 of NC_059170.1, read as the reverse complement.
AACTGAGTGACTGAACAACAACAGAGGGAGAAAAATAGTAAGCCTCAAAGAGATTCAACTAATTCCAAGCAAAATTCATGCCAGAAATAAAAGCTAACACCACACTTAAAGGAATAAAACAATCCAACAATCAACAATGTAAATTTAAAATTTTCTGACATCCAGAAAAAAATTGTCAGCCATTCAAAGACGGAAAAAAATTTGACTATTACTGATCTTGGGACAATGCTTCTCAGGTGGCACTAGTGATAAAGAACCCACTTGTCAATACAGGTGACACTAGAGATGCTGGTTCGATCCTTGGGTTAGGAAGATCATCTGGAAAAGGGCAAGGCAACCCACTCCAGTATTCTTGCCTGGAGAATCCCATGGACAGAGGAGTCTGGTGGGCTATAGTCTGGAGGGTCACAAAGAGTCGGACATGACTAAAATGTCTGACTTTAGTCGGAATGTATGTCAGACTAATCGTCTGTATGTCAGAAGGAGAGGAGTGACGACAAAATATTGACAAAATGATGGCCAATTTTTATTCCAAATTTTATTAAGACAATAAAACTTTAGAGAAACTTAATGAACCCCAAATAGAATAAACACAAAATTCAAAACTACATAAAACCAATCATTATATTGTTTAAGAATACATATATAGTAAGAACAACAAAGAAAAGCAAAGACAAGATCAACCAAAATTCAGGATAGGATGAAGAGTGTATAGAGAGGTGAACTCAAAAGTCTTCAAATGTATTAGTGTGTTCTTTTTCTCAAGTGTCATAAGAGCAAATGAGTTTTTAAAAAATTATTCTTTAAATTGTATATATATATATATATATAAGATTTTTTGCACATATTAAATATTACAATAAAAATAAATAAATGATCTTCATCCAGTTTTCTTTCTGCGTTACTTGCAACACAAGCCAGAAACCTGGGTGTAAGTCAAACCATTTTTGAATGTGATTAGCTCTGTCTCTCTTGAGCTTGAATCTATTAATCTGGCCTCACTGCTATTTGAAGCAGAGATAACTAATTTGCCCAAGGGCTTCCCTGGTGGCTCAGATGGTAAAGAATCTGCCTGCAATGTGGGAGACCCGTGTTTGATCCCTGGGTTGGGAAGATCCCCTAGAGAAAGGAACTTCAACCCACTCCTGTATTCTCGCCTGGAGAATTCCATGGACAGAGAAACCTGGCAGGCTACAGTCTATGGGGTCGCAAGGAGATGGACACAGCTGAGTGACTAATACATAACACACACACACATGTGCGCATACACACACACACACACACACACACACACACACACAGGGTGTGCAAAGGCAGGATTAAAACCTAGACTTACTTGAGAGCCCAGTGTCTTATCCACCCATTATCCTGCCTTGTGTCAAAACCAAGGTAACATTGGGAGATGCTTAGCAATACCTGCCATAGAGGAGATGCTTAGCCACACCTGCCATAGAGTAATCACTGAATATAAAGGATAGATTTATTTCTTCTCCAATCATCCTCTTACCTCCTTTATCTTCCTAACTCCTCCTTAATCCTTAACTCTGAGATCAAACTACACTTCCTATGGAATGTCTTCCTAACTCCTTTGGCCTAGTATAGTCACCTTCAGATACTTGTCCTCACAGCATGCTGTACATTTCCTACATCCCTCCTCTATGAGGTTGTGACCTCCAAGAGGTGGAGGCCTGTCTTTCCCACCATTGCAGCATACATGGCACAGTCTCGCCCACTGATTCCTACATGCTTCCATTCCTCAGTAAGTTATGGGTCACCAACAGATCTTTCTTGTATCCCAACAAACAACTTGTCCTGCTGACCCTACCGGCAGGGCTGCCAATAGAGACCAGCCCTGGCCCACTGAGTCTGGGACACCCCACTCCATGGAAGGGACCCAGCGCTCAGGTGGAAAGCAAAGGGACTTCGGATACCTAAGACTCCTGTCCCTGGGGCCAGAAATTAGTCACAAAAGATTCCCCTCTGCCCCCATTTTTAAAAATCAGATTCACTACCTTGGCTCACATTTAGGGTGGAAGCCATCAGGATGTCAGGCTCAGGTATGAGGAGGTCACTTAGGAAACAGACCAAGGTGGCCTGCAGGACAGGGTCAGGGTGGTAGGGGGAGATGCAGGCACAACCAAGGCCATGAAAATGCCCCCAGATACCCAGAAGAAGTTTTCTGAACCTGGGACCTGGCACCTGTTGGTAAAAGCAGTGCTTTTCTCCTATGAAACATGATAGTTGCAGCTTCAAAACTGGCAGAAAAAAGCACAGTGGTTCATCTTCCTCTTCATTTCAAAACAACTTTGGTAAAGTATTTGAGTTTCCTGAAAGAAATAACTGCTTACTATTCCTTGCTGTGGCATCACCTGGCATTGCAATTTCACCTGATTATGGTAACAAGTATGGCAATCAGTGCTCACAAAACACACTCCCATGACATCTTTCCTCCTGGAATGGTAGAATGTGTCCTAGGAGTGCCTTTACAGAGTTTGAAACTATAAGCACACATACTTTTGTGAAACTGTTAATTGGGGTCTGATGGCATAATTAGGATATTAACCTGTGAAAGCTGGATAGATGCACCATCAAACCTGCCTGAAAAACACACTGGTTCATTTTTCTCTTTATTACAACAACAACCGTGGTTAAGTATTTGAATCTTCTGAAAGAAAGAGGCTGTTTGCCACTTCTTTTTGGGAAGTCATCTGACAGTAAAGTTTTACCTATTCATGGTAACAATAGGTATGGCAGTCAATACACACAGAAATCTCTCCCCTAACCTCTCTTCTCATGGAATGTTACAATGTGTCCTAGGATAGTTTTTACATAACTCTGAAACTTAAGGGAAACATGTACTTGTAAATCTGGGAATTGGGGCCTAATGACAAAAGTCGTATTTTCTCACAGTGAAAGCTGAATACATACAGCCTGAAACCAGCAATAAAAGCACACTGGTTCATTTTCCTCTATATTACAATGAGAACTTTGTTCAAGCATTTGAGTTTTCTATAAGAAATAGGTTGCTCTTTGCTGGAAAGTCATCTAACATTACAGTTTCACCTTATCAGGATAATAACAGGTAATGTAGTCAACATTCACAAAACACACTCCCCTGACATCTTTTCTCACATAATGGCACAATGTGCCCTAGGAGTGATTTTAAACAGTCTGATACTACAGGTAAATATGTTTTTGGAAACCTGAGAACTAAGGGCTGGTGGTAATAACAGTATTTTCCTCCTGTGAAAAGTAGATAGTTGCAGCCTCAAAATTTCCAGGGGGGGAAAAAAAATACCAGTGGTTCAGTTTTCTCCTCATTACAACTACAACTTTGGTCAAACATTTGAATTTTCTGAAAGAAACGGGCTGTCTTCCACTTCTTTGGGGAGTTCATCTGATAGTATAGTTTCACTAAGCAGGGTAACAACAGGTATGGCCATCAACAGTGCCAGAACACTCTCCCTTCATTATTTTTTCCATGGAGTGGTACAGTGTGTCGTAGGTGTGTATTTACACAGCTCTAAAAGTGCGGGGAAACACTGTTTTTGGATACTGGAAACTGTAGCCTAATGGTAAAATCAGTATTTCCTCCTCTGAAAGGTGGATAGCTGTAGTCTCAAACTTGCCAGAAAAACACACAGGTTCATTTTTCTCCTCATTACAACTACAATTTTGGTCAAGTATTTGAGTTTTCTGAAAGAAACAGGTTCCTTGACACTTATTGCTGGAACTCGTCTGACATTATTAGAGTGTCACTGATCGGGGTAACAATAGGTATGGTAGTAAACACTCACAGAACACACCCCCTGGCATCTTTTCTCATGGAAATGTACAGTGGTGTCCTAGAACTGTTTTTAGACAGCTGTGAAACTGCAGAGACACATGTTTTTTGGAACCTGATAATTGTGTCCTGATGGCTAAATTAATATAATATCCTTGTGAAAGCTGGAAAGTTGAACCCTCAAACCTGCCAGATAAACACACTGATTTATTTTTCTTTTCATTGTAACAACAACTTTCATCAAGTATCTGATTTTTCTGAAAGAAACAAGCTACTTGCCACATCTCCCTGGGAAGTCATCTGATAGTAGAATTTCACCTAATCAGGGCAACAACAATTATGGCAGTCAACACACAGAACACTCACCCATGACCTCTTTTATCACAGGATGAAACGGTGTGTCCTACTTATGTCTTTACACAGCTCTGAAACTCCAAACATGTTTTTGTGAAACGGGGAACTGAGCCTGATGGTAAAAGCAATATTTTATTCCTGTGAATGCTAGATATTTAAAGACTTACTTGTGGTAAAAAAAACACCATTGTTTATTTTTCTCTCCATTATAACAACTGTGGTCATGTATTTGAGTTTTCTGAAGTAGCAAGCTGCTTGCCACTTCTTACTGGGAATTCATCTGACACTAGTTTTGCCTAATCAGTTGGTGATAAGTATGGCAGTCAACACTCACAGAACCCTCTCCTACTGTCATTTCAGTTCAGTTGCTCAGTCGTGTCTGACTCTTTGCAACCCCATGAATCACAGCACCCCAGGCCTCCCTATCCATCACCAACTCCTGGGGTTCACTCAGACTCACGTCCATCAAGTCAGTGATGCCATCCAGCCATCTCATCCTCCGTCGTCCCCTTCTCCTCCTGCCCCCAATCCCTCCCAGCATCAGACTCTTTTCCAATGAGTCAACTCTTCACATGAGATGGCCGAAGTACTGGAGTTTCAGCTTTAGCATCATTCCTTCCAAAGAAATCCCAGGGCTGATCTCCTCCAGAATGGACTGGTTGGATCTCCTTGCAGTCCAAGGGAC